>NC_056727.1:955748911-955923911 GCF_019279795.1 Protopterus annectens
AGGTAATGTTTGGTAATTATTTATTTCATTCTCTGCCCCCTTCCAAAATTTTAAAATGTTATCTTAATTAGTTGCTGGGCACATGACCTGGATTCATAACCAAATTATTACATCTGAGCTAAGTTGCGTTTCCACGCTAAACAATGTAACTATATACGAGCAGGCACGTTAAAATGAAGGTGCTGCTTTATTTGCTTGAATATTACACAAACCACACCTAGGTGAATGTACACACCCACACAGGCAGCATATACCCCATACATACACACAGGCAGCATATACCCCATATATACCCACACAGGCAGCATATACCCCATAGCATTAATATACTGCAGCATGCATCTACTTTCCTTGGTGTCTAGCATTACAAACATCATGCTACACAACTGTTTGTCAGATGCCTTACAAATGAAGTCCAGCACATTTTTAAAAAGTCAGCATTGCACATTATCGCCAGTATTTAGGGGTCACTAGTTTATCCTCCCAGTTATCAGGCATGTCTTATGTAGGAGTGAAGCAAGTGCTGTCCCATGAAGGCAAACTTAGATGCAGGCATGTCCAGACCATGTGACCACATCTTTCATGTGTTTTTGGTTTGATTTGTAGCTCCTCCTTGACTTGGGGGAAGGAGAATGAGTGAAAGAGTGAGAGAGAAAGAGAACGAGGCTGGTGGTGAGACAAATAAGAAGAAATACACACCAGCTGTTCCCCAAAGGGAACAAGGAATTCTCCTCAAATAAAACAGTCTAGAAGCACTGCTATGGCTGCAAGTTCTTTTATTTTACTTCATCATCTGGTACCGCGGCTCCGCAAGCCTTCTAAGGAATAACTTAGTACAATTTGAGCCTTTTTATACTCCCTAAATAGATGTGTTAAATATTTAATTACATTCAATTAATCCCACATTTAATTGAATTCATACATATTACTAACCAAATTTAAAGGCGTATCCCCACATTGAGCACCAACATACATTAAAAGCCCCTACATTCTATCAACGGCATACTAAATATACTTTTCATGTACAATACATTCAACATTTTTTTTCCTTAATAAATTACTTTCTTATACTAAATATCAATTATATTAAATATTCATGATATTAATTCATTATTTTAAACTATATTACATTTCCCAATGCATTCCATGATGTTACATTCATGACACATTAATAATACATGCTATTCTTATACTCATAAAATACATTTAACAAAAAAGATCATAATTTACATAATGCATCTTAAACACCTAGCTCATTCACATATGACTAAATATTTGTAAATATGTTATTACTATTGCAAATTATTCCCAAACTTTCTCTACATTTTATAATACATTACTAGATATAGTTCCTAAACATCCCAATTGACTTCCAAATTCAGCCCTCTGGGAAAGAAAGTACCTAAGTTTACTATAATTTTTGTTTCTAACTTTAAGAGTCTACGTTTAAATTCATCTCCCCCACATTTTGGCATCCATAAGCATGTGCTAAAATACTAAAAAAGAAGCTGTCAGTGCTACCCTTGTGGACAGTGCAAAAATGTTGTGCCACTGGGATCGCCATTCTTCCATTTCTCACATCACCCAAATGTTCTAAAATTCTCAATTTGACCTTTCTTTTTGTTTTTCCTATATACCATTTCCTAGGTGTACATTCACATCCAATAATGTAGACTACCCCACAGGAATCACATTTGAATTCATTTTTAATCCAAAAGTTCTTCCCATTGGTTGTCCAGCCATCCACATTTTTTATTTTGCTGCATATTTTGCACACCCCACAAGGGAAAGCTCCCAACCTGCTTCCCATTATGCCTACTACCTTAGATCTTAACAATTCCTTTAAATTATCAAAGCAGCTATATGAAAACCTTACTTTTTCTGGGAACAACTTCCCCACTACTTCGTCCCTGTAAATTACTGGCCACAAATTATTAACAAAACTTCTTAATGTACCTGAAAAGGTAGAGAATTTGGTCACAAAAAACAATGACTCTACTTCATCTGATCCTTTGTTACTTCTTAAGTTTTATTGGTGGAATTTAGAATTGCTTAATGTCTCTTTAATAACCACCTTTCCCCTGAATTTGTTTGAAGCTTCCTCCATATATCTTTCTGTATATCCTCTCTTAAGTAGTCTTTTTTCACCATGATAGATTCTTTATCTAAAACTAACTTATCAGCGGTATTAGTCATAGTTCTCTTGAATTCCCCATATGGTAATGATTTTATCAAGTGTAAGGGGTGTGCACTATTTGCCTCCAAAAAATTATCTGCAGCAGTTATTTTGTGGAAAGTCCTATATTGTAACTTCCCCTTGGTATCTACATAAAATTCCACATCCAAAAACTACATATTTTCCTTGTCCATTCTATAAGTGAATTCTAACCCAAATGAATTCTGATTTAATAAACTAATGAAGTCCTCAAACTCACAAATTTCCCCTTTACACACAAAGATCAAATTGTCTATATAATGTTTTAACATAACTACCTTGTTCCTCACAAATTGTGTTGGATAAATTAACATGTTTTCAAAAAAGCCATGAACAAAATAGCATAAGATGGGGAAAATGCCACCCACATTGCTGTTCCTTCCAACTGTAAATAAAATTCCCCTTCAAAAACAAAGTAATTATGCATCAAAGCGTATTCCAATAGTTGACAAATATAAGCAGTCCTAGGGCCTTTCCCCATCATCTTCACAACTGCTTCCAAACCTTTCTCAGTTTTGATATTTGTGTAAAGAGACTTAGTGTCCACACAATCAAGATAATATTCAGATTTTCATTGAATTTTATTAAAACATTCTAATACATGGGATGTGTTCTTAATATAAGACTGGACTTTTGGAAGAAAGACCTTTAACTGGGAATCCAAAAAGATGCCTATGTTCTGCAAAAAAGACCCCACCCCCGAGACTATTGGTCTTCCTGGGGGCTTAGTCATAGATTTATGAAGTTTAGTAATTGCAAAGAACTTGGCATCCTTTGGACTTTTAAGATATAACTTCTTAACATCCTTATGGTAAAAAAAAACAAGCCTTTCACCCCTCTCGAGTAGCTCCAACAAACCCTCATTGAATTCCTTCAATGGGTTATAGGGAAGCTTTTTATAAACCTTGTTGTCTGATAACAATTCAAATACCATATTACTGTGGTCATTCTTGGTCAGAATTACCCAATTCCCTCCTTTATCTGCTTGTGTGAAGACATATTTGGAGATTAGGCCTCGTAACTGCTTAAGTGTCAACCATTGCTCTTTGTTTATATTCAAATAAGAAGAAGTAAGAATCCCAGGTCATGGCTTAAAGGGGTCACCAGATGAGCCCACCTACCTAGTCATTAAAGTGTAAAATAAAATAGGTAAATAAAAATAAAAATGAATAAGACAGAGAGAGAAAGCCGAAATGGCTCAAAGCCTATATAATCTGATTATGAACACAATGATCTAGTCTGCCAGCAAAGGTAATTATGTATTGCAGTAAGCCCTGATGGTCTCTGCTTTCTTTATATTCATAGTTTCATCCCCAGCTGACCTACTATAGCAGATTGGCAGTTTTACAGATAATACCTGAATGGTGACAAACAAGCCACACATTATTACAGAAAGTATGAGTTCTGAAACAAACACATATAAACCCTACACTTTTTCACTAAATTTTTGTTCTTTCTTTGAAAATTGATATTAACACATGTTGCATCTTTTTTTGTATTCAGCATACTTCCAGCATGGATACAGACAGACACAGATGCAGTCTTGCTGCTATGGCTAATAGACATAGATTTTGCGGGTCTATATTATATTCTCGAAAGCTGACTATGCCAGACATTAATAAAATGAGTATTGCATTTAACTCAGAAATGATGGTATTACCAATATTTATACAGCTAGCTTATTGACAAGTAAAGCAATAGCCAAACTACTTTCAGTTGTTACTATACTCATAAGTAATTTAACAGAAGTTCTCCTTGGTTGAAAAATATACTTCAAAAGCATACATTATCTACACTTTACAAGATCAAAACATGATCTTAGCTTCAGAAGTTCACATTTTTGTATGTCTTCAGAAATCTGCTCACAGTGAGAATTAAGAATTGAAATGATCTGAAATTCAAAATTTGCTTATTAATGAATGCCATTTCTGAAATTAATATATTCATAATTTAAACCACAATGCTTATAATATCAACCCAAAATTAACTACATATGGCATCACTATTTTGCCTTTTTGCTTTCATCTGTAATGGCAATCAGGCCGATTTAAAATATATTGTACGGGGCCGTAAGGTCAGTAGAAAGTTCAGCAGAAAACTGGCTAGCAATTTCAAAAAATATTGCATAATCAATGAATAACTTTCATGGACTTATTGAAGACTTCATCCAAAGATAAACCAATTCCTCAAATAATTATAGTATACAATTTCATCACTGGCTAAATCCTGTCTTACTAAAACTTTGATCAATAGAACAAGTATTTCATAAAGCAGTTTGACAGCTACAACTAATAATTTACTTGAAGTCCTCAAGATATCCAAACATTTTTGAAACTCATTGGAAATGTAATGATATATTATGATATATGACGGACAGAATATATCTTATACATATGTCAGATAAACGTTTATGTAAATAGTTTACATGATAATGGCAATTTTATTTAATAATTGTATGAAAATAGTATGCTTTTGTTACAGCAGGGTTAATGTTCAACCAACAACCATTAAATGAACAAGACATATTATATTACCTTTGAGTTTATAATTCTGGAACAACTGATTATATTTAAGGAATGATTTTGCTCTTGTTCTGTGCTGTGTGATATTTTGGAAAAAAATATTTAAAATGGTTACAAATTTTATCAGTGGTTTTCAGGAATAGACATAGTTGTTTCTGAGAATGTTAAAGTCAGGCAGCAAAAGGAGCAATATCCTGATTTGATTCTTTAGTATGCATTGAAAGAAAAAGGAGTGGGCTGCAATAACTTGGAAATCCAAACTGACATCTGAAATGTCATGGTTTCATATTGAAAGTAGGTTAGAAAATGTATCACTGAAGAGATAGGGGGTCAGGAAAGCATCCTCAGGGGCATTTAGCTGTAGGACTGATATTTCTGCATCCGGTCAGTTATGTTACCTATTTCCTTCAAAACTAAAACAGGATTTTTGAACACAATGAATTTTTTGGCTTTCCATCTAGATTCCTTTCCAAAACATAATCTATCTTTTTGATGTAAGTGATGACATGTTTTCATCTCTTTTATAGACTACCTTGCAGTTCTATGAAGTCCTTAAGTCGGAACCATTTCCTAAATTATCCTTTTTCCCATGTCCTTTTATGTGAGTAGTATGTTTTTGGTAAGGTAGTAAATGTACCATTGAAATGGAAATAGGTCTTATTGATACATTTCACACTTAACTCAGGAAGCCATTTAACAATGTCTACATCATCTGTTAAAGCTGATGGAGACCAGAAATAGTCTGCTGTTTTTCCAGAATCACTACTGTAAATGAGATTTTTTACTACCCTGCAAGACTTTGCCTAATGGCTTCACTACCTGCATCCAGTCAGCTCACTCATTTTGTTTGGGATGGGTGGGGACATAGTCATTCCCTGGTTTGGCAAGAGCCCTATTGCCTAGTCTTTTCTATCGGGGAAACCCTATTGAGCTATCCAGTCCCCCAGTGGCAAGTCAGGTAGTGGAGTGGGTCAGCTTGCTGGCCTTGTGGGACAGTCTAGACTGTCCCCGGATTGAGCACCCGCTCACCTTCAGTGACTTATCAAACTCTGCTGCATGCTGTCTTCCAATGGGAGTGTGCCTCTGCCTGCAGAATCCCCATGGTTTGTGCATCTTCACCATGACAGCCCATGCTTTCTAGGCCTATACTGCATGAGTGTAATATCTAATGCTCTCACTAGAGGTCACCCAAGCAGTAAGCTGCAGCCACCAGTGACTGCTCACTCCCATTCTACTCTGCCAGCTCCTCCAGGTGGCCAAGCTGCTAATTGAACCTGTGTCACCTGTGTTGTAATCAGGGTTTTATCTCTCTATGCAGAGCTCTATCCCTCTGTGCTACAGATCTGCCTTTAACAGAATAACCTTGCACACTGCCCCCCCCCCCATTAATCCTACTCAGGCAATTGGTGAAAAACTAATCAAGTGTGAGTTCTAGCATAAGAAGAGGGAGATTTACTAAGGGCATATGTAAAATAGGTGAATTCCTGTGCTCAGCTTATTTTAATATGTTTCTTTCTTATTCCTTTGCCAGTAGAGACTGGTATCAAAGATGGTGTGTGTGTGTGTGTGTGTGTGTGTGTGTGTGTGTGTGTGTGTGTGTGTGTGTGTGTGTGTGTGTGTGTGTGTGTGTATATATATATATATATATATATATATATATATATATATATATATATATATTATATCTCATTTAGTCTTCTTTCCAGTCTGGAGATGGAGTGAGTGGGAGAAAGAGAATTGATGCTAGGAGTTTGTAGTCTTACAACACAACTGATGAGGTATGTTATAAGCCCTTCTGCAATGTTACTCCCCAAGTTCTATCCCCCAACATGTAAGTAAATGAAATATTGCTGGGTCCGGGATACAAGGTTTTGCCTACCTATGTTCTGAAGACTATTAAAATACCTGGAGAACAGAGTGTAGCCATACATGTACTTGCATAGTAATGAGGGTAACACACATGCCTTTCTGTCCTGTCCAGGTAATCCTTCTAATGCAGGGTTGGTAGGCCACATATTTTGCAGGCTATTTTTACTGGTGTACCCCTAACCTCTATTTCACTTCAAACCAGAAGCCATAATCTATTCTGAAATGGACTGAGTGTGCAGCCTAATGAAAATATTTTAACTTACTCTAAGACCCGTGACTTCAGAGCTATTTATATTAGAAGATTTCAGAAAAGAGTAGCTCCTGTATGGGGTGGGGGCTTTGCTGCCACATAAAAAAAAACTTTGCTGAGTTGCTACTTCAGCCTACAAACAGACTTCATTGACTGCCTTCAGTGGACTAGACTTTATCTGGCCTTTCAAAAATTCCAGAAGTTTAAGCAGTGGAACAGGTGAATGTTAAATTTGGTAGAAACCACATTCACTAACAACTGACAACAAACTCTACTTCACAACTCCAAACAGAGAAACCTTTCATAAGAACAGAAAAAAAAACATGATCATAAGAACTGCAAGGAGAGAGTCATGAATATTTTCCCTAAAGTAGGAGATTTTATTTTAAGGGTTGCACTTCACAAACATAGTACGAAGCAACTGATGTTCTTGATAAAGCAGCTGGATCATTATGTGACACAGCTGGGAGAATGAAAAGATAGACTAAAAGTAAAGACTAAGTTTAAGAAGTAATTTGATTAAGGACTGGCATGATGCAACAATCATTCCTTAAGTGTTGGAGTATATATACCACCTTTCAATCAATTTCAATGTCTTGACCATTTGCAGACTTTTCTCACTTCTAAGTGAGCCTGGTGCCTTTTATAGTCTCCACAGAAAAAAACGAGAGAAAATGAGCTGAGGAGAGGCAGACTGACAGTTATTATGCAAATAAGCTGGGCAGGTGGTATATATTCAATAAAGGGGAACACCTTAATCTTTTTGCAGTCTGTAGTTACCTGTTCAGTAGGTAGAGATCTGAGGACACCGTACTAGCCTCTGCAATATTTGTTTTCTTTATTAGCAAATATGACATGATGTTGTTTGTTTAGCTGTGGGATACATCCAGCCAATGACTGTATAATAAAACATGCCTCGCTTACTATTACTGCATCATTTAATATTTTATTGATGGGAAATAGTTTATGTATGTGTGTATATATGTATTTATCTAACAATTATTAAACTGACAACTGAGCTAGTCTGAAGGCTCTTTTCAGCCATAACACAGGCCAGAATGCAAAATAACAATAGTACAAATATCTAACAATTATTAAACTGACAACTGAGCTGGTCTGAAGGCTCTTTTCAGCCATAACACAGGCCAGAATGCAAAATAAATAACAATAGTACAAATATCTAACAATTATTAAACTGACAACTGAGCTGGTCTGAAGGCTCTTTTCAGCCATAACACAGGCCAGAATGCAAAATAAATAACAATAGTACAAATATCTAACAATTATTAAACTGACACTGAGCTGGTCTGAAGGCTCTTTTCAGCCATAACACAGGCCAGAATGCAAAATAAATAACAGTAGTACAAATATCTAACAACTATTAAACTGACAACTGAGCTGGTCTTAAGGCTCTTTTCAGCCATAACACAGGCCAGAATGCAAAATAAATAACAATAGTACAAATATCTAACAATTATTAAACTGACAACTGAGCTGGTCTGAAGGCTCTTTTTAGCCATAACACAGGCCAGAATGCAAAATAAATAACAATAGTACAAATCAAGAAAAGGTCTGATGGAACATGCAGTGATGTGTTCAAGAAATCAGTCTGCATCTGCTATTGACCCTATGTCTGATAAGGAAAGACATCCCACTCCAGTGCCTTTGTCAGTATAGTAACTCAAACCAAAGAGCACCTTCTGGGGTCATATGCATTTTATATCAGGGAGCACTTGACTGCATAGAGACATATTATTTTCATAGCTGAAAAGACCACAGTGAAATCAGTTATGCATGCATTATGGGGAGGAAAATTTACTAATGTATGTGCTTTCAAGTGTAGAGTATGCAAGTTACTACAGCTGGAAGATACCACTGCTACTAGTATGCCCTATGAGATGCCACACATTTAAGATACCACATGTAAGTTCATGCTTTCATGTAACTGATTTAGGGTCCTACTGACAAGTGAGCCTGGTGAAATGTCATGTAATCTGTGGCACCTGCTGGCTGCTTGTGATGGAATGCACTAATAAAGCTATGCTTCTGAAAGTTCATTTCATATATCTCGTAGTTTGTGGTCCTCATTTAGTTATGTCCTTCTGGGCACATGTACCCTGCAAGCAGTATGAAATTCCTGTGGATGAACAGAAAGGGTAAGATATTATTGTTGTCTGGGACCCGTAAAATGGATATGCCTTACTAGGTGACTGGTATTTTGAAGTCATTTCTAGTATGTGCTACCCTGACTGAGGCAATGGCCACACAGTGTGTACTGTATAATTTTCCTCATTTGATTTATATTTCTAAGGTTCTGTATAGCTGGAAGGAACTCATGAATGCTGTGCTGAATCAAGTCTTGCGTTGATTGAAGTCATTGATGACAGCTGTCATATGTTATGAAGCATCAAATGACTAATAAGTGCGCACTTATAAGTTGCCCGTGGGCTAGTAGTTAAATAACATTATGTAAATAGATGCAGCTGCGTTATTCCGTATGTATTAGGCCATATCTATTTCTGTGAATGTACACCCTGCCCTCTGGTGAGGCAGCCCTACCCTGAAACAGCCTTACAGCTCTTAGAACCACCAAGCAACTGAAGCTGTTTCTATAAATTAAGCTGACATTTTCAAATCTTAGGATTTGTTTTTGTTTAAGGGGCATCAACTTCATCTACAGCATAGTCTGAAAAAAAAAAAGCAGTGTCTTGAGCTCAGTGATATGTTTTTAGTGGGGGTAGAATAAGTGCCTGTTTGAACCCTTTAGTGCCACACTTAGATTGCTACATTCCTGGAGTAATAACGTGTGATGTTAGCCAGAGAACATGACTGACAGCAAAAGCATCTGAGAAGCTGAAGAAGTGTCTGTTGTAAATATGTGGTCAGAGTTTTGCTTTTATTTTAGGCTCCAACTAAATTTGAATTTTCTCACTTTCCTTGGAGTAATGTGAAGACATCAGAAGCATAATTTTGTGAGCATTGTCTGCATGCAAATATACATTTGTATGTGTGTAGACATATACAAAATTTTCCACTCTGCAATTCTAACTTGTTTTCAATGGTAAAAGTGGGAAAAAAGCAATATATATTATCCCCCTTTTTAAAAGGTACAATTTCTTCTTGCTTAGCTTTGATCTTCAGTGCTCTGGAAACAATTTGGATTCATAATGGTAGAAGTGGCCACTAAATGCTTTTTTTGATGAATTTCTATACTGCTTTAGCTAGAAAAACAAAGCAATTTCACCTGGAAATAAATCATGAGTGTCCAAGTGACATTCTTTCATAGGATCCATCTGTTTGAAACATATGTGCTCTTTTTTTATAATATTCTTTCTTCCCTATTGAAATTGTATTAGCTGCTTCCTAACATCAATCTGTGCTGTTGTCTATCAGTAGTCATGGTTTCACTGTCTTGTGGCAAATTGCTTCTCATGTTGCATTAGTGTACAATCAGGATCTTGACAGGTAAGAGAACACCATGTGTTCTGTGGATCAGTGTGAGGCCCACAGACTTACTGATTGATGGTAGTCTTGGCCTATTAATGAAGTCTGTTTCTGTTACTTTGTATTCCGCACTCGTATGGCTGAATGTGACAGAGACTGTCCTTGAAGAGGACCTGAATTGCATGTCCATTCTCTGAATATCATAATCATTTGCTTGAAAAACCTATTTCTATTCTCCAGCTTCTCAAAACTTCTCTAGCAGGTCCTGACATTTCAAATGGTTACTAGAGCTGTGTCTCCTTGCAGCTGCAGTACCACATCTTGCAGAACACAAACATGTTTTGTGACCTATCATGCTCAAAATTAATTCCCACAGAATCCAAGTATATTTTGTAGCCTAGCTTGCTTAGAAAAAAATTATACAATAATTCTATTAGAGAAAATCCATTCTTGTATGTGTCCAGGTTTTCATCCAATTTCTTCTTGAAGGTATGAATTGATTTATAGGTTCATATGTAAGTACTAGACTAGCTACCATTGTGGACCCTTTTAAGCCTAGCCAATTTCACTTTCAAAGGTGAGAATCAAAACTAGTACCATGTAAATATGAGATAATCAATTAACCATTATACCAAACCCTAAGTTTAACTGATGGGAGAATTTATTCCACAGATGTGGAAGTCTTTGAGACATGAAGTTGTCACTTTTCATTGTATGGTAGGGTTGCTTTTAATTTATACTGAGACTATGTGTCATCTTGTGTTTCAGGCCACTGGAGAAAGGGATGTTCTAAGTAATAGGGTTCAACTAGTAATGGCTGTTTAGCTCTTTAACATTCTATATGTCTGGCACAGGTCTCTTTTATGAAAATGACAAAATACAGGAAAAGGGATAGTTCCACAATTAAATAAGCCTTGAAGCCCATTGATTCTCTTTGTAATGAGTCTTCTGTTGCAACATATAGCAACAGTGTTCTATAATCAAGCTGATAAAAGGTCTATAAAGGGGGACAATTACTGGCATGACTGTTAACATCATGTTGGACTGAGTAGGCATATACATATGCTTTGAAAATAGTGGTGGCTAAATGAGTGCAGATGAGGTCATGATCTACAAGGACTGCAATGTCTTTAACTGTTGTGTCAGTTTTTAACTTTTGTCACAGTAGAGTATAAAGCATGTGGGAAGTTGTCAAATGCCAGATTGCTGCATTTTTGATGTTGAAGGCAAAGTCATTTCTACTACAGCATTCATTTGTAACATTAAGTGCTGTTTGAAGAGAGGTGGTATCAGGGAGACCAAGGACAATGCTTCAAATTTTTCAGTTATCTGCTTATCTGGTGAACCAGGCAATGGAATCAGTTTTGATATCTGACAAAGATGTGCCAAAAAAGAGCTCTCCTGGGATAGAGCCTTAAGGAACCTGACTGGTTATAGGGTTTGTAGAACATGAAAGTTTTATTATTCTTCCCTGTTGTGTATGAGTTAAGTAGCTACTTGTGGACCCATTATTACAGCTTCATTTATCTCCATATCCCTGGGTTTTTGTGTTATTCTTTCATGGGGTAAATGCCGAACACTTTAGTCACATCAAGTTAAGTTGCATGGACAGAGTAGTGGTCACATTCTCAGAAAAATATAGGAAGTTAAGCATACAAGCTCTACTTTTGCAAAACCATTCTGGGTTAGGTGATGGAAAAACATGTTTCTTGTGTCTGTCTGAATACATTGCATGATCATCCTTTCCATTACCTTGCTCAATATCCTTGTGAGGCTAGTGTGTTTGCAATTATTAAGGTGTGTGGAAGGGCCTCTCTTATGGATTAGAATCACAACAACACACGTCCAGGCATGAAGAACATAGCCAGTTTTAATACTCTGTTAAGAATGTTTGTAAAGGGGTACACTATATTATTTTTTATTGAACAGATTAGGCTTTCTAGTATTTAATTTGGTCCCATGAAAATGGTGTTGCTAAGGGGAGATATGATCATTTTCGATGTAATTTTAGATGGGATCATGTTATGTGGAGGAGGAAGAGTGGATGGGATTCCTCTTTGTGTCCTGAAGTTTTCTCCAAATCTGTAGGCTAGTGTCTTAATTATATCTGTTTTTGTTAATGATGTTAACATTTAGTCCTAAAACATACCATTCTTATTTCTTCCTCTTTATTTTTGTATGTGGCAGTAGAAGGCTGTGTCATAGTCCTCCATCTTGAGTTGAGCTTATCCTTGCTGCAATTTATTGCGTAAAATGTGAAAACTTTGTGTGCTGTTTTATTTGGCTTTATTTTTTATCATTCCACCATTTAATTTTACTGTAGAATTTTACACTATGTCTCATGGGAATAAGAGTTTTAATGCAGTGATTTAAAGTATTGCAGAGGACTGTGAATGAATCACCAAGGCTGTGTATGTGTGGGAGGTTAAAATAGAGTCCCTGCTGATCAACACAAGTTGATTACTCAGGGCACCATAACAGCCATTTGAAAAATATTTAAATGTTGTATCATTTTTATTAGGTTTGATGGCTGGTGCTCCAAACAAAAAGGGGGGTGCGGCAAATTGTAGCTTAGCACTGCTACAAGGTATGTTTGTTGGGACAATATCTAATATACTTTTTGCCATTACTAAGACTTTTGTTAAAATTTATTGTCTAAGAGGTTTTGCATTGGGTTATTTCTTGAGACATAGTTCTCCCAGTCAAATAAAGGATAATTTAGGCCAATGAATAGAAAAGTATTTTTTGTAAGTGGAAAACTTATGAGTTTATCACGGAAGTGGATATGTTCTTGAGGTGACATAGACAAGCTACATTAAAACAAGTTACAAAACCATAATTTGTGATGTCTGTTGTACTTTATGCCAAAATTTGTTTCTGCAACTCTTCTTTTGAAGGACAACCATAAAAATGGACATACCACCTGCTTGGTCACTGGCACAAGCTGAGTGCAAAGTGCTGCAACCAAGTATCTGTTTTTGAACCACATTTTTATGACAGCAGATATCCCAGTTCTCTCAAAGGCAAGCTAAGCCTCTTGGCAGCTTAGTTTTTTATTATTTAGGCTGTGGATGGTGATGAGTTCCACCTTCATTTTATTGTTGTCTGGCGATTTTAGTTTGGAATGCCTATTAATTGGTCCATGCCTAAAGACACCTCCCCTCAGCAAACTACTGTTACTGTTAACCAGTGTCCAGGTTAAGTTCCTATGTCTGAAACATTGATGAGTGCATAATCTACTTGCATCAAACCTTAAAATAAAAAAAATCATATTTATTTTTCAATTTTACTTGTATTCATTCTGCAATGAACACAAAGTGTCTATTACATTTCCATATGACTTTTCAGCAACAAATCTACCAAACCTTTTTTCAAAATGTAGCTTATGAAAATTCAAGCATTCCAGCTTCTCTTCTTTCCTAATTTAGAGAGACATCTTTGTTATTCAGGAGTTGACTGCAACACAGACAGTGAAACATGAACTTCAGCTGATCAAAATGCATGACAGAGCTGAAAACACTGAAAATATATAATACTGCAGTGGGTGGATGCTGTCGCATAACTTTGGAAATATGTATTTTTTATTTTTTGTTTTGGATTTCGTTGCAAAAACTGATAACCATACTTCTCAGTTGTCCAGAATTTCACAGAATGTCCAGATTTTTGCATTATATTTTTGGTCTGATCCTCATAAAATTTGTAGTTTTCTGACAAATCATTGAGGACTGTAGTCATTAAACAATAACAGGTATTTGAGTTTCAGAGTTTATTTCCTTCAGAAAATGTATGTTGATGCAAAATCTGTTCTTCTAGCAAGTTGTTTAAGTTTATAAGCACATGATTTAAACTCTGTCCCTGATTCTTGGCCTTCACTCCTCATTGTTTTTGGCTTTGTCAGAATTCCTGTGCTAAGACGTTGAGAGGTATGTCTATAACATAACTATTTTATTAGAGCTCTGATTGAATGTGATAGGTGATATTTTTGATCCCAAAGGACATTTGACATTTATTTTGCAAACTCATCTTTTGCACAACTGTGAATGATTTTGCTGTGTGTGTCCATTGCTAAAGTACTGTGTTGATTTTTTTTTTTTTTAGTGAAACTTCTGAATACCTCCAGACTTCTAACACTGCACACTTTTTGGTACTCTTATTGTCCCCACCACTTGTCAATCATCAACCCCCTCCATGGCCATATACTCTCCATTACTGGGTGAGTCGGGAGTAGTCAGCATTCAGACAGCTTTCATGGTTGGTTTGAGGTTTTCATCTACTTTTTTTTTGCTTTCTCCCATCCCTATCACGTGCACCCAGTGATGGGGTGTGGAATGTACCGCAGAGGATGTTCCCCTCACTTCTGCAAGGGGAATTCCCTCAAAGCATCCCTGCCTCACCACCAAGACATGAGCAGTGAGCTTCCTGTTCTCCACCAGGAAGTTAGCACCACTCAGTGTGCTCCTGTACATGTCATGTGACCCTTGCCTCACTCAGGAGAGGCAGATCTTATCCCAACACTCCTTCCCCTGTTTCTGCGAGGTTGCTTCACTTTTGAAGCTGCTAGGTGAAACCCTACCACAGAACCATGCTCGCTGCATCTGTTTTTCCTCCACGGTAAACTTCCGTATTATAGAAACTCAGGTTCTGAGCTATATCATTCCACCTTATTGAACGACTGCTTTGATTACATTCCCTGCCTGCCCACAGCTGTCCATTTGCTTACCCCTCTGACTGCCATGAATCTAGTAACTAATACCTCTGTGATAGCTACCGCCCCATCTCCTTACAACCAGTACTGTAAAAAGTTAAGAAAATGTTGCTTTTGCAGGACAATTTATGGAATTCCACAACTCCTATAGGAGTAATATCTCCCTTTCAATATAGTTTCCATCTTGGTCATAGAATGGTAAATGCATCTTGGCTCCAGAATGTCTCAATAGTTAACACTGTGGATGAAAGCCAAGCATGACATTGTCCAAATCTTTAAGCCAACAGCTGCATGGCTTCTGGAACTTTCTTCACATCTTTAACCAAGAACTGGAAGAGGCATTTGACAAAGTTCTAATTTGCTCCCAGATGGATTATGGGCTTTCCTTCCCTTCCGCCAGTTTGATCTACAATACAGATACATTTTCAAGTATTACAGAAATCTCTCTGCACTGACTGCTGCTGGATAAAACCAACTGTCTGTTAGTTAATACACTGCGGAGGTTACCTATAAGGGCAAAAGGCTGCCTTGCAGTATGAATGCTCATCCATCAAATATACAAACAGGGTTTCCATATCACTATTTTTGAACATTATCTATTAAAACATAACATCTAAAAACATATACACCATCTAAAACATCAATTTGTATAAACAATAATGTTTAAGTCTAAGAATACCAGACTAGAGGCCTCTGAACTTCCTAAAAAACACAACTTGCCTGTTTTCTTGATTATTTTTACTATTTATTGCTTATTCTTACTACTTATTGCACTTTGTATTGTCTGCTGCCTACTTTTTACTGTATTTTATTACTATAAATGAATCTGCACTGCTGTACTGCAATTGTCTGGCTTACTGGGCCTGTTAAATCCCTTTTTATTACTGTTTTCACTGTTTGCCTCACTATTGCTCACCATAGCTGGACACATCATTTCAACAATTTTTCCCTTAGATACAGCTGTATCCCATTAGCATAGTCCTCATATTTAGCATATTTTCAGGCAAAGAGGCATTACTAGTGAAGCTGTGTAAGTACCCATTGTGATAACAGCCTGAAGAGGTTTTGTGAGGCCCTGTTCTATTGACTAGTTTAGCACCAAGCCTAACCTCTGAGGTACTAAAACACCTACCCCACTAGTTATTCCTATGTGTGACCCCTTTTCCTGCTATATTCCTGTTTCTGACCATATAAATTTACCTAGCATTATGGCTGGGCAACTTCCTACTATTTCTCCAGCCAGCTTAATTGACACGGGCATCCTGAGGCAGGGTAGCAATTGCTTCATGTACACAGACAATCCCCTACTTCTAGTCCACCCAAACTCAACATGTGAGAGTTGCAAGTATATTAAAAACATTGAATCCATGCTCTCTTACATGCAAGTCAATACATCTAACACTGAGTGGATTGTCAGCATGCACACCTCACCACCTACTCCACCCAAACCCAAATCACACATACTGTACCTACATATGCTTAGGTCATTACCATAAATATACCTAAACACTGCAGACCTCTTAAACACAAAGCTGCTACACATAATACTACCTCTGCAGAACACAATACACACAATAGCTCATGCACCAGTGTCTCACCTGTCAAGCCCATATGGCTAAACACTACACCTAACATATTAGTTATTGATGACTCCATTGTGAGACACCGATGTCCCTCTCACCAGGCTGGATAAGGAAAAGATCACAGTCAGCTGTCTGTCAGGTGCCAGGATCCACCATATCACACATGCACTCAAGTCTCTCAACAACAAGTACTTTTATGACTTCATTAAAGTCCATGTTGATGTGAACGACTTGAGATGTACCTCTCTGGACTATATGAAGAGAGACATGACTGAGCTCTCAGACTATGAGTCTTGGACAAGTATGTCCCTAGTTTTAAGCAGCATTTTACCTTCACCTAGAATGATGCCTCAATACAAACAGAAGATGATTGACTTCAATAATTGGCTTAGTTTTTGGTGTCATTCTAAGGGGATCCAGTATCTTTAATCCTGAGATGACATGATCAATAGACCTCGATGCTTTGCCAGAGATGGTCTGCATCTATCACCCTTGGGATTTTGGCTACTGGCTAAGGCTGTTGCCACCCCCATAGTGCCTTTTTTTAGGCAGTGTCACAAGAGCAAAACTCCCGACATAAAAATACCAACCAAAAGCAACCTGAATGTCATGCTGATAAATGCTAGGAGTCTTAACATGAAACTGCACTCACTGGAACCAGTCCTCTCCCTGGAGGACACAGACATTTGTGCAGTCAAGGAGACCTGGTCCAAGGCTATGGAGAACACCCCAACCATGCTGGGTTACACCTCTATCCACACGTTCAGACTACAAACAGAAGGCAAGAAAACTAAAGGAGGCGGTGTATCAATATTCATCAAAGATAAATACACCTCCAGAATTTTTAAACAGTATGATGCCCTAGAGATACTTAAGGTGCAATTAACTGTTGGTAGGACACCTGTAAGTCATTGCCAGCTACAGAACCCCCCTCCATGAATCAGGACACCTTATCTGCCTATTTGGATCAACTTGAGTCTGTCAAGAAACATCCAAACCCCATGGTTTTGGGTAATTTATACTACCTTAGCATTGACTGGGTGAATTACTTGTGCTCAAACTCCCCTGCCCAAAGGTTTCTTGACTTTGTCAACTCCAATGCCCTGGGCCAGCTAGTTCACACCACCACTAGGAGTGCCAACATCCTGGATCTACTTGTTACAAATATGGGAAACCAATGTAGCACCCCCAATGTGAGTTCATCCCCAGTGAGATCTGACCACAAACCAGTCTCTTTTGAAGTAACTATCACACCTGACACCCCCCCCCCCCCTGCAAGCAGCAACTAGACTAATAAAACTTCTTCAAATCAGATTATAACCTCTTGCAGGAGGGTATAAATAGCTTCACTCCACCTCCCCCCTCAGATGGAACTGGTAACTATGCCAAGCTCTACACCAATGCCCTATACAAGCACCTGTATAACTGCATTGACTCGGCAGTACCTGTTAGGACCAAAACAAGCTTTTCAAGGAACAGCAAACCTGTCTGGTGAACAACCGCCATTAACAGGCTTTACAATAAAAGGAAGAAACTGCTGTCTAAGAGTAAGAAGGAGTGGCTTTTAAACTGGAGACCCCCCCCCCCCAGCTTAAATAAGCAAATAAGATTTCTTGTGAAGTTCTCCAAGGCAAACTTTGAATCCAAGTTAGCTTCCTCAACAAAAGACAGGTATAAGGCATTCTTTAGTTACATCCATAACCTAAAAGGTAAAACCCAGATTTGTGCTGAACTAGTAGTTAATGGTAACACATATACTGAGCCAGTGGACATAGTTAACCTGTTAGCTGACAGGTGTGGTGAAACCTTCACTCCCCTGTCCCTGCCACACATACCTCATGACATCCCTACAACCTGTCCCGATCTTTTATCTCTAAAGAGCAGGTCATAAATGCCCTCTCTAAGGCCAAAAACACAGCATCACTGGGACCTGATAACATCCATGCTGCATCCTACATGGCCTCAAGCAAGAATTAGCAACACCATTGCATACTCTCTTCAATCACAATCTAAGCTCTGGCTTTATCCCAGCTGAATGAAAAACAGCCACCATTATCCCCTTGCACAAAGGATATTGTTTATACTGACCCCGGGAACTACAGACCTATTAGCCTAACTAGCCTTATCTGCAAGGCCATGTAGAGAATCATCATGGAACTTATTAACAATGATATATATAATCTCCAAACACTAGATCCTACCCAGTTTAGATCTGTCAAGGGGAAATCATGCCTATTAAACCTGGTGGACTTCTTCGAGACAGTCACCAGGGCCTGAACAAGGGGAAGTCTGTGCATACAGTTACCTAGACCTAGCCAAGGCATTTGACACTATCCCTCACTCAGGCATCATTGACAAACTCTCCCAGCTGGATATCAACCCTTATATTGTAAGGTGTGTTGCAAACTGGCTCACTGACAGACCCCCATACAGTCAAAATAGGGGAATCCACTTCCAACAGCAGACCCATAACCAGTGGCATTCCACAAGGATTGGTCCTGGGACCTCTAGTGTTCAGAATCTATTTCTCCAAAGTACAAGCTAAAAACAAGGGAATGTGGCTGACAATGTTTGCTGCCGAGTGCAAACTGGGTGCAGTCATAGAATGTTCAAATGATATTAACATCCTACAAGAAGGTCTTAAGCAAGCAAATGACTGGTGCCAAAGTCATGGCCTCAAACTCAATGCAAAGAAATGTATTATCATCCCTTTTCAGTGGCAATACCCTAAGTAAGCACTCAGTGGTGAGAGATCTGGGCACTCAGGTTGACAGCAACCTTGCCTTTGATCACCATATTTCCACGGTGGTAAGAGGGGCATTCTATATGGTTCATCTCATAAGCAAGGGCATTGCCTAGATAAAAGGAGAAGTTATCACCTCCCTGTACTCTTCACTCATTAGGCCAATAATTTAGTACAGTGTCCCTTTTGATATGTACCTTTCAAAGTACCTGCAGCAATTGGAGAGACCACAAAGGTTCCTCACAAGGAAAAATCAACATCTTCAGCAAATATCCTATGTGGATCAGCTGAAATCACTGTCACTTCATCTGTTTCATACAGACTACTCAGAGGCGATCTCTGCCTTGCATATAAGGTGAACTCTGACCCTGCTTTATTGGAAATGCTGCACATCTGCCAGTCAAATGGCACACAGGTTACTCGCTTTAAGGACCTAAACCTGGTACGTGATATCAATAGAACCTGCTGGAGGGACAGAGTTGTCTCCCAGAGGTTACCAAACCTTTGGAATAGACTCCCACTTCATGTCAAACAGAAGACCTCATTGGCCATCTTCAAATGCAATCTGGATGATAGGATGGGTAATCGTAAATTCACCCCAGGGGTTCCACTTGTGTTCTTCTTAGACAAGGGCAATAAGTGGTGATTGTTGAAACATGGGCAAATTTGGCTAGGCTTATAAGGGCCCTCGGGCCATTAGTCTAGTAACTTCCTATGATCCTATGAATGCGTGAAATTGAAAGACTGTCATTCAACCCAAGTTCATTCCCCACATTGGTAACAGGCTGCCACTTTAATTCCTTAACTTCTAGTTCATCTTTCCAGGGGCCACCCCTAGGGTTAATTTTAATAACGTCTAAAACAAGAAACTTCAATACATGGTCCAAGTAAAGAGCAATATGTCTAAAACGTGCATTTTTTTCATCAAGTCTTTTTTAATATTGTAGATTTGCTGATTTATCCTTGCCTTAAGCATACATAGTTTTGGCATAGTGCTATACCAGTCATTCTTTCTGAAATAGTTAAAATGTTTTTTTAATCTCCTAAATACCCAAAGTGAGCATAACAACAGATGGTCCTTCCTCTATATATCTATATTGACCACATTTTTAAGTTCCATACTTATTATTGTTTTTACTGTTGTGAAGGGCTCCAGAAAGAAATACTATATCTAATAAGTTTTTAAAACGTCTATATTTCTTGAACACTACCCTCATTTTTTCACCTAAAACTTTAAGGGTTGCTCTCTCCACCAAAAAATTCCAATTATTTTTCAGAATGTCACAAATAATTCTTGCATCTTGACTGTATGTCATAACCATCACCTTTTTATGTTTGTCAGTACTCTCTTTATTATGTTTAACTGCATAGTATACCCCCTTTCCCAAAATAGGCTCATAAATCCCCAAACTCTTTTGTGGGTAACTTCATTACTTACATCATAAATAAGGTCAGGTGGGTAATGCCATCATATAAAACAAATCATGTGATGGCAACACCAGTACATTGATATTAAATAATTATTTATAAAAAATGATGTTTTAGATGGTGTATATGTTTTTGTAAGTTATGTATTACTATGTAATACTCAAAAGTGTGATTGGGAATTCTATGTTTTTTAAGAAATATTGGTATTAGTTTTGTTTTTTATTCAATTAATTGGACTGTTTGTTTAATAGTACCTTCGACTTTAAGAACTGTGGCAGTTAGGCTATGGTGACTTAAGGTCACATGATATTGTTGATTATTTAAATTTTGTGGTTTTATTTAAATATTAGTTCTGAAGAAGTCATTTTACTTATAGGACAAAAGTGCTTAACTTTAAGCTTGTCAATAAAGCATTTGGTATTGGTTCAGCGAGTTGTGTGTCTGTTTTGTTGATTAGTGGTATTTTGTGTTCACTGTGCACTGTTTTGGGTTCTAGGGTTTCCATATGACATGTGCATAAAAACTACATCAGAAGAGTTACTACTTAAGCCTCTATTCATCCAGAATGATAGTATCTGCTGACACCATTGTCTCCCCAAGAATAAGGAACAGTGTAGCTGACAGAACTTATTCCTGTATTGTTATATATCCGTGAGATCAATTTCCATAGTGACTATATGTTGAGAATGCTAAGTTTAGAAGCTTGCTCACTGCTATTGTCTACAAGTTGCTGTAGAATCAGTTGCCTATTTCCTACTTAATGGTGCATTACTGCTACCAGATGTAGCCGAATCACTATCCTCGTCTTCAAGTAAAGTTAAATGTTGAATAATTTATCTGCTCTTTCTCTTATTACTTACTTAGCTACTTTTAAAAATCTTTGTTAAATGTGAATTCCCTGTTATACTCTTTTGCATTTTTGGTGGAGCTTTTTTATTTGTTTTAAGTTGACTTAGTCTGTCATTATAATTAACTGTAGCTTCTTCCTCAGTGTTGATTTTACAGTACACAAACTTTGACAAGCATTTTTGCTTTCTTTCAACTCAGTGCTTGTGCCCCTGGCCTAGTTCCTGAAGGATCAGTCTGCTTATCAGATTTAAATATTTTATTTATTTTAATTTAATTTAATTATTTTTATTTATTTATTCCTTTGTTGACTATATGGGTAGAGCCATATAAAGTGGACCTTTTTCATCCACAGTTGTTGTTATACTAGGTAAAATAAAAGATGGGAATACATCATGAAGACAACTCATAATTCATTACAGTATGAACTTGACTAATAAGGCCAGATTGTATATAGGGGTGGGGGGTGGGGGCTGGCATAATGGTTAAGGTGGTTAAGGTGGTTACCTTATAAACACAAGGTTCAGGGTTTGATTCTCACATGGGGTAATAGGCTAGGCTTAAAATGGCCCACAAGGGCAATTAGCCTAGTACTTATCTAAATCTAAATCTAAATATGCAAATGGTTGAAAAATGACATCTGTACAGACAGGGGTATTTCTCCTTACCTCAAACTGTTGTAGCCTTGTGGTGTATATGGTAAGTAGTAGATGCAGGTAGCACATCACCCTGACTGAGAAGGAACTGGGGCTTTATCCCCTCAAAAATGTTTTACTTACTGTATAGGTGTTATTCTACAGACTGTGTGGACAGTAATTGTGAATAGTTGGCCTAAACTTTACTAAACACAAAGGAAAAAACATAAGAACACATTTACAAGCCAGAAAATATAACCTTATCAGTATATGGATCAACTATTATTTCTTATATTGCATATCAAAAGCAAAGGCAAGGTTCAGGAGTTATCAGGCAGTCTGTGTTGTTCTTTTTCAGAAAAGGTATTTAGCTTTGTTTTCTCATAGTTACTTTAGGACCATTGTGAAAGCATTCATGGTGCTCAGTGGACTTATGTTACTAGTATGCTATTCCACAGCTTATGAGAGTTAAAATAAAGTTTTTGAATATTACGTAGCCAATGTCTGGTTACGAACAATGAGGGCTGAGAGGAGCACAGTCTTCTTTCTAAGGTGTCAATGTGCAGAGAGCAAACAGAGTTGGGCAGTGGTCAAGGTTCAGGAATTTATACGTAAACGTTTCAGTGAAAGAAGGCTTCAGATGTCATCCTACTTTAAAACGCCAGCAGTAATGTTCCCTGTGGTGATTTTGATGCCAGCATACATATTTTGCTCCGACATGTTTGCAGTCACTGTGTAGTTATGGAAGCCATTATTATTATTATTAATGCAGCAGAGTATTCAATATATGAAATTAAAGCACCATTACTAGTTGCTGCTCATGACATGGAATGTTAATCGCAAATATAATTTCCATGAGTACTGCAATTGTCCCTTTTTCTACACCCATTTCTACCCACTAAGCACAGTAAGAAGAGGGTTCAGGTCTACACAGAGATCAAGCTATTTGATCTGTTTTTATTTATTTATTTATTTATTTGCATTTGTTAACCAGGTTGGTCCAGCTGGGTAAGAATTACCCTTTTTCAGTGGAGACCCGAGGGGAAAAGCCCCAAACAGACATACAAATACATATGAATAGAGACAAATTTACAACATTACAGAGGAAAACAATATTATGGGTAGTTGGGTATAAGAAAAAAAATAAAAGAAATGTCATGTTGGTCTACTAACAGAAAACAAAAAGACACTGGAACAGAGACATGATGTAATACCTTTTGAGAGAAAATATTTAATGTGGGATTTAAAGCAGAAGTTTTATGGTCATTGGAACAAGATGAATGTTCCACAAACTATGTTTTATTTAAAAAAAAGGTTGAGTTAAAAGTGCTTCATCCAACCATTAGTGATGCAGGAAGGGATTATGTTGATGATGTTATGGTGAGGGGTGCAGATTATATGATATCAGTGCCTTTTCTTACAGAAATCAAATGTCTGATTTATTTGAAAGAATGTATCTTTATCTGATGGAGGTAGATGTAAAAGTGCTGTGACTAGAAGATTTCAGTTGTTGACTGTGTAAACATGGAAGAGGTAAGACAGGGAGAAAGCAAGAAAAAGATGTGTCCAAAAGAATGGACATTATAAAGTTAGGTAGTTTGAGGCAAAGTGTTTTATGATAACACAATACAGGAGTGGAAGCATTTTTTTAATAACTAACTGTATATGAGTGAATAAAAGTGTCCTAGTAAGTGTGTGAAAGTATTATAAGACCTGTTTTTCAGACCATAAAGCTTTACAGTGTAGTATCAGGAACTTTATGTTTGAACTGGAGATACATGTAAGACATTTTTAGAATAAATGAGGATATAATACAAGAAAAGGAACAGGTACATTTATAATAAGACCAACTGAGAGGTGAGAGAGTTTATTAAGAATTGGCTGGAGTGGTAGCTTACATTTAAAGAAAATATGATTGGAGGCTATACATTTTATGCAGAAAGCCAAAATAATCCACAAGTATCCAGGCTGCAAAACAATTCCAATAATAAAAATGACGAAGCCAGCCAAAAGGCTAAAATACAGTTGGTTAAGTAACGAATCCACTTGGTTAAGCGCTTTCATCTACATTAAGACATCCTCAGAACCAAGACAAATAGTGAAGTAAAAACTTTTAAATACAATACAAAGACACACCTTCAATAGAACCAATCAAACAATTAAAGATAGCAAACAGAAATAAAGCAACAGTAACTAGATGTTACAGCTATAGTACTGAATATAAAAGATGCTTCATATACTTTAAAGTCTAAGTGAACATTTTTTCAATTCACTTGAAATTGAAATGTGTTCATTTAACCCTGGTGGGTTAGTTGCGTCTAACCTAACCTGCCACAACATTTCCCTGTGCAATAAAATGTTATCCCAGTCTCCTGAAAATGGTGCTGTTGTAATTTGTTCAAAAAAACAAACTTATTGAAGTTTTGACAACACGCAGCATGCCTTGTCAATGCACTTCTATTGTCCCCCTTTCTTATGCTATATACATGCTGATATATTCGTTGTTTCAAACTATTCTTAGTCTTGCCTATATAAAATGCGCTGCATGTGCAACACGTAGCAATTTAAATAATTTTTTCTGCTCTTCAGTTTAAGCATTTTACTGTGTCCCAATGATTAATAATGTTCAAAATTCCATTGTCCTTATTCACATTAATATAGGAACAATATGCACATTGGTGACATTTTCTAGTCGTAGGTACACCCCTGCTCGTACAACTTCTTTCCAGCATCATCTTAACATTCTGCCTGTTTTTGTATGTGACAAATGATGGAGATTTAAATAAATGACAGATGTTACTATCAACTTGTAACAACATCCAGTTTCTATTGATAATCTTTTCAATAGCCTTAATATCAGTTGTGTAATGCAACACCATATTTGTATTCGGTGAAAATGCCCTGGTCATTTTGTTTTTTTTTTGTGCTGACCGTGTTTGTCGCCCTGTGTTTAATAATGGGTACATAGTTATCATGTCTCCCAACCCAAACTTCACCTATAATTTTCTCCAATAAATCTTTGGGATATCCCGTCAATAAACATTTTTTTAATTACTGTAAATTCTGCTAAACAATCAGAAGAATCAGAAGTGAGACATGAAGCTCAGATTAGCTGACTCTTAACTACCCACTTTTTCTGATAAATGGGGTGGCAGCTCGTGTAATGCAAATATGTGTTACAAAATGTAGGTTTCCTAAAAATTCTAGTAGCGAGAGTAGCATCACCTTTGTTAAAATGTAAAATATCTAGGTAATTCATCACTTTCACATCCTGTTTAAATGAAAACTTCAAAAAGTCAGAACTACTTTGCATAAAATTGAAAAACATTTCTAACTGTTCACTAGTGCCTGTCCACAAGAAAAATTAATTGCCCAAAAATCTAAAATAGACCAGGCAAAACTTATATAGTGGGAATTTGAACAAAATGTTCAGTTCCCACCATAATATGACTGTGTTCGCAAACAAGGGGGGGGGGGGACGCATGCAGCACCCATCGCAACCCCCTGTTTCTGTTTGTAAAATTCACCTTCAAATGTCAAAAAATTGTTACTTAGCACCAGTTCCATGAAACTGCATATTGTTTCTTTCTCATCATCGTGAAGATCACTATATTTAAAAATTATGTCTCTAAACCAATCCAAGCCAGTTTCTTGTGGGATTACTGTGAAGAGACTGTTCACATCACAAGTCACCAAAATAACATCGTTTGGTATCACCATGGTTTGTAACTTACTCAAAAGGTCCCAAGAGTCTTTTAAAATGTGGGAAAATCTATCAAAAAGATGCTTAAGTTTCATATCAACATATTTTGCTATGGGTTCAGTCACAGACCCTCTTGCGGCAACTATTGGACGTAGCGTTGGTTCTTCTTGATTAGAGTGAATTTTAGGAATCCCAAAAATCTTAGGTAGTAGTGGATTTTCTACCCTCAAATAATCATAGAGGGGTTTGGAAATTGAGTTGAATAACAACAGTTCATCAAGCACAATCTTCACAGACCTGTATGCTAGATTGACTTCATTCAGGGAAACTACCCCATATACTTCAGTGTTGTTATGCAAATTTATCATACGACCACTATAGTCTTCTGACTCCATAATGACCAATTCCCCTCCCTTATAAGGCTTCATACAACAAATTCCTTTGTTTTGCCTGATTTCATAAAGAAACTGACTCTCATCTTGAGAGAGATTGTAAAATCTACAGTGTTTGTTCCCCAACAATGATCTTAATTCCCTTTCACATTGCCTTTTAAAAACATTAATGGCTGGATGCAATGAAGGGTTAAACGTACTGGACCTTTTGAAATCATCATTTTCTCTTATTTCTGATCCCCCACCATCATACATAACCCTGAAATTAAGTTTGCGACTAAACATTTTTAGATTGAGTATGATGTCCTCTACTTGGGCTCCTTTTGCAGGAATAAATTTAAAAACTTTCAAAAATAAACTGTGATGTTGAGGCCCTATAATCATACTCGAAAAGTTGTAAATGTTGAAATTGTAAAATTAAGTTATTTTTATAGTACCTGATCTATTAATACTGGAGCATGCTCCTGGAATTGACCCATTTAATTCCGATAATTCTGGCCATTCTTGAAATTGTTGTACCTCCTGCCATTCGTCAGTTGATGCCCTTGTCCCTGCCAGTTGTTCACCTGCTTTCTCCCTGCTAGTCTCTCTGACCTTCTCGGTCCTGCTTGCTCCAAAGGGGCCTCATCCTGCATTGCCTCTTGTTCATCACCGACAATGGGGTCATATATACCATTCTGAATTCCCCTAGTTGAAAAGGGTAATGGATAGACTGTCTTCCTCTGGTATTCGTCATTGTCACGTTTAAGTTTTTTATCTTTTCACATCCTGATAGCTCCCATTTTCCGCTCACTGTATTCAAACACTTCACTGAACCTTATTTTGTTATCTTGGAACTGCACATCCGCAGTAACGGATGCTGTAGATTTTACAATCTCTCTCAAGATGAGAGTCAGTTGCTTTAGGAAATCAGGCAAAACAAAGGAATTTGTTGCATGAAGCCTGATAAGGGAGGGGGATTGGTCATTATGGAGTCATAAGACTATAGTGGACGTATGATGAATTTGCTTAACAACACTGAAGTATATGGGGTAGTTTCCCTGAATGAAGTCAATCTAGCATACAGGTCTGTGAAGATTGTGCTTGATGAACTGTTGTTATTCAACTCCATTTCCAAACCCCTCTATGATTATTTGAGGGTAGAAAATCCACTACTACCTAAGATTTTTGGGATTCCTAAAATTCACTCTAATCAAGAAGACCCACCGCTATGTCCAATAGTTGCAGCAAGGGGGTCTGTGACTGAACCCATAGCAAAATATGTTGATATGAAACTTAAGCATCTTTTTGATAGATTTTCCCACATTTTAAAAGTCTCTTGGGACCTTTTGATTAAGTTACAAACTGTGGTGATACCAAACGATGTTATTTTGGTGACTTGTGATGTGAACAGTCTCTTCACAGTAATCCCACAAGAAACTGGCTTGGATTGGTTTAGAGACATAATTTTTAAATATAGTGATCTTCACGATGATGAGAAAGAAACAATATGCAATTTCACGGAACTGGTGCTAAGTAACAATTTTTTGACATTTGAAGGTGAATTTTACAAACAGAAACAGGGGGGTTGCGATGGGCGCTGCATGCGCCCCCCCCCCCCCTGTTTGCAAACACAGTCATGTTATGGTGGGAACTGAAAGTTTTGTTCAAATTCCCACTATATAGGTTTTGCCTGGTCTATTTTAGAATTTTGGACAATTTATTTTTCTTGTGGACAGGCACTAGAGACCAGTTAGAAATGTTTTTCAATTTTATGTAAAGTAGTTCTGACTTTTTGAAGTTTTCATTTAAACAGGATGTGAAAGTGATGAATTACCTAGATATTTTACTTTTTAACAAAGGTGATGCTACTCTCGCTACTAGAATTTTTAGGAAACCTACATTTTGTAACACATATTTGCATTACATGAGCTGCCACCCCATTTATCAGAAAAAGCGGGTAGTTAAGAGTCAGCTAATCTGAGCTTCACATCTCACTTCTGATTCTTCTGATTGTTTAGCAGAATTTACAGTAATTAAAAACATGTTTATTGACGGGATATCCCATAGATTTATTGGAGAAAATTATAGGTGAAGTTTGGGTTGGGAGACATGATAACTATGTACCCATTATTAAACACAGGGCGACAAACACGGTCAGCACAAAAAAAAAACAAAATGACCAGGGCATTTTCACCGAATACAAATATGGTGCTGCATTACACAACTGATATTAAGGCTATTGAAAAGATTATCAATAGAAAATGGATGTTGTTACAAGTTGATAGCAACATCTGTCATTTATTTAAATCTCCACCATTTGTCACATACAAAAACAGGCAGAATGTTAAGATGATGTTGGAAAGAAGTTGTACAAGCAGGGGTGTACCTACGACTAGAAAATGTCACCAATGTGCATATTGTTCCTATATTAATGCGAATAAGGACAATGGAGTTTTGAACATTATTAATCATTGGGACACAGTAAAATGTTTAAACTGTAGAGCAGAAAAAATTATTTATCTTGCTACGTGTTGCACATGCAGCGCATTTTATATAGGCAAGACTAAGAATAGTTTGAAACAATGACTATATCAGCATGTATATAGCATAAGAAAGGGGGACAATAGAAGTGCATTGGCAAGGCATGCTGCGTGTTGTCAAAACTTCAATAAGTTTGTTTTTTTGATACTTGAACAAATTACAACAGCACCATTTTCAGGAGACTGGGATAACATTTTATTGCACAGGGAAATGCTGTGGCAGATTAGGTTAGACGCAACTAACCCACCAGGGTTAAATGAACACATTTCAATTTCAAGTGAATTGAAAAAATGTTCACTTAGACTTTAAAGTATATGAAGCATCTTTTATATTCAGTACTATAGCTGTAACATCTAGTTACTGTTGCTTTATTTCTGTTTGCTATCTTTAATTGTTTGATTGGTTCTATTGAAGGTTTCAAATGGGTGTGTCTTTGTATTGTATTTAAAAGTTTTTACTTCACTATTTGTCTTGGTTCTGAGGATGTCTTAATGTAGACGAAAGCGCTGAACCAAGTGGATTTGTTACTTTCAAGATTTTTATATTAAAACTGTGTTTTCGCCTTCTGTCTGGCTTCGGCATCTTTATTATTATGCAGAAAGGAAAGGATAGGAAAGGAAAGGAAAGGAAAGGACAGGAAAGGATAGGAAAGGAAAGGGAAAGAAATGAAATTTGTTTTAAAATTATCCATTTCAAACAAGATCAGTGTATGGAACAAATTTAAAGATGCCATAACATCAATTGCTCTAACACAACTTTACATTAATATAGTGAAGTAAAGACATCTGAGTAAGGGCAAAATAAGTAATTGCCTTGACATAGAATTGCAATGATATAGTCAGTTATTTGACTGTCTAACAACAGAAGATATGATTCTTGAGTAATAGCATTGGTTATTGTTTGGTACTAAATTCAATGCTAGCAAGACTATCTTCAGTATATATAATATATGCATCAAATTAATGATTAGTCCAACTTCAGTGGCGAGGTTGAAATGGTACTAAAATTGAGCAATCTTGTTATCCACTGTCCCTGAAGTGGTTATATAATATTTCATGGTGGAGTTGTTCTGATGGGGTGACTTAAATTCTGGGAGAGAATTTTTGCATTTTATATCCAGCAGGGGCTTGTTTCATAAGGCTGGACCCAGTCTGGAAAATGCAAGCTCTCCACTAGCTGTCTTGGAAGAAGGCCTTCTCAAAGAGATAACATTTTATTGACTGTTTCTTGATGAGTATGACAGTTCTCTGAGTTCGATTTTTTTTCCTCAACAGAGAGCAGTAAACCTCATTTAAGACTTTATATAACAGTGTACCTAGGAGGTGGGTTGAATTTTCAATTACTGGTAGCCAATTAGCATATGGCTATTGTGGTAGGAATGAAAGGCTAGTAATGGTAAGGCATATCCCAAGTTAAAAGGAAGTACATTTTTAGATAGGGCAATGTAAGGTGTTGAATAGAGGCGGTGTCAGATTCTATGTCATTGTTTTAGCTGTGAAAGCATTTTTATTAACTATGTTGTTGATGTGAATATTGAAAGTAAGGGAAGTGTCAAGAGTAAGGCCTAAGTATTTGTATTCAGACCCAGAGGAAATACTATTGTTATGGTTATCAATTATGGTAAGGACAGACAGTTGCGGTAGTTTGTGTGGGGTGGAAAAGGCATAACATTAGACTTTTTGTAATCAGTGAGGAGGTTGTTAGGTTCTGCCCAGGAGCAAAGGGTAGAAAAGGACAATTGAGTCTGTAGGCTTGAAGGAAACCTGTTTGATTCTAATGGCAGTATGTCATTGGTATACAATGTAACATCCAAAGAAATCTTCAGTGAGTGTATGAACTATGAACTATGAAATCTTCAGTGAGGTCATTAATGAATAAAGAAAATAGGAGTGACCCTAATACTGATCCTTCTGAGACCCTTATACTAAGGCTGCCATTAGATGAAAGTTGTTTGTTTGAAAGGACTTGAAATGTTTTATTTCCAGTGTACACAGCTCTATCCCCCAACCTGGTGTTTTCCACCATTATGTGCCCATTTTTCTAGTCCAAACCTAGTCCAAATCTCCTCATCGCCTGTTGTCCTGCATCGATACATCTACATACCTCAACTGTCACACCCATCTTATGTGTCCATGCAAATTTGTCTGTCAGTTTTTGCATTTTATGTTTGTTCTCCCCATCACCTTCCCTACTCCTTTTCTCTATACCACACATATTCCTTATTACTTTCACCACTATTCTTTGTGTATCTATGTTGTGGTTCAACCCTGACATCCACAGAAAGAAATCTGAGAGATAAAAGCTTTCATCACATACCAAAAGATGGCAGCTCAGGATGGTGGCCATTATATGGAATAATATGAGAACTCTTTGCATGATCTTTAATCATGGCTTGGTAGATGAGAGTAGGCCAGAGATCAGAAGACCAGGCATTGTCTCTGAGATAACCTACTGTCACCTAGCTCTTGACTAGCAAAGCATCATCTGCTTGCAATGAGAAAAGCAGGAGTTGCAGTCACACATGTCACCATGAATATGGATCCCATGGTTTCAGAACTGACCTTCACATTAGACCAACCACAGCAGAGCTTGCTACATTTGACCATATCATGTGGCACAAGTCCTTGAATTTTCCCTTGAAGGCCAAGTGTCCCAAGCTCAGGGTGTCTATAGTTCTGGCCTCCCTAACTAAAGGAAGGACTTCAACTTAGAACAGCAGAGAGTCCAATAGATTTGTCCCCACTACATGGGTCCTCAGAGATAGATGAGGCACTGGACAGGTGCATTGTCTGGTAAGATCTGTGTTCTCAGTTGTAGAAGCACATTCTTAGAGGGTACAGCTTGATGTCTTCCCTAAACTCCATGTAGACATCTCACAACTGGGCTGTTCTCTGACATATACAAATACAAATATACAAATACTGTAGCCTCACTACCTAATACCCCATACCTGCAGCCTGGAAATGTCCAGATTTAGCATTGTCTGCCCTCTACAAACTCCCATCAGAGTGGAAAATGAATAAACATTTTCAGGACAGGAACTTATGTGATCCCTTCACTCCAGAATAGATTTCAAGGACTAAGGCACATTTCTACCTGCCACTGAATAAGAAATTCAAAGCTGAACGCTTTTGACATGGTGGGCAAGAGAGAGCCCTTCTCTACTGCTTTGGATCTTAGGCAGAGCTATAACTAGGGTGCAATGAAAGGAGGCGGCTGCCTTGGGTGCAAGTTGTTAGGAAGCGTGATCATGTGCAAATGCAGTACCAGCATTGCTTTATGAAGCCATGAGGGAAAACACCGGACATGATGTATGCCTTTTTGGGACATCAGTGCCTGGAGTTCCAGACAGAAGGTTCCGGCAGTTCAATCTTAGCTGGGCTTCACTTTCCATATAAAATGCTGCCATATCATTGCTATTCTGCATCCAGAATGTTTAACAAGTGGTTAGCCATTATGGTGGAAGTGTGGTGTGAGAAATAACCTCTTGTATTCCTTAATGGAATCTCTTGTAGTAGCCCTTGCATGGCCTCCATGGTTGCATGTCCAGCTGGGTTCACCAAACTGGGAAATGTCCTCTCTAGATTCACCAGGAAGAGCTGCAGAGTTGCTCCTTCCTGTTCACACAGAATGCCGAAGTCGTACCTGTGACAAACTGGGTGGAATTGCTGCAGAATGTGCAAGTGTGAACCTTCCTGCTCTTCCTGAGCTTATGGCTGCCATTGTTTTCACCACAGACTTCACAACAAGCGCAAGCTGTATAGGCCAATGGAATTCTTGCCCAGGGAACATTCAGTAAGCTGTGTCAGAGCTCCACCAGATGTAAAATACAGTATGTATTATAACATGCTTGCATTTATTTTGTGAAAGTATAAGATGAATCATTGCTTTGTTTTCTTTGTCTTGCTACTACACCAGCATATTATTTAGGCAGTTCATACATGGAACAGATTACCAACATCATGCAGGCAGTACTTATTTGATATGGAGGGCTATTCTGGGTATGCACTGTGAGTTGTTAACCTGCTGTTGAGATGGGATTGACTGTAACTTTCCCATGGATTCCTTGCACTTCTCTGGACGATACTGTTTAGTCACACTGCCAGTGACTCTAAGACTCCCCCCCCGCCAGCTCTGTCTGGCACATTTTCTGATGGGAAGGCAACACTAGGAAGATGGAATAGAAAGTGACTTTTCCAAACTAAAATAATGCCTCTGTATTCTACAGGCAAACAAATGGCTAGTGGTGCTCTGATGTAAAACTGGTTTGTCTAATGGTCTCTTATTACTGTTATTTCCAGATGCATTTTCATACATATCAATTTATATCTTATTCATTATCATTTTTCAGTTTGAATTATTTATTGGAGAATGGTCTGTGAGTTAACTTTTTATTTAATATTTATAATTTGTGCTTAGTATCTATACAGTACTTAAATTTAAGGTGTTAAGGAATTGACTGATCAAATAATTTATTTTCTCATTTCTTAGTAAATTGGATTTTGGGAGAAATATTAGAAAATGCAGGGAGAAGTAAAGAGTGCTACAGACAAATTTACTGTGAAGACATTGAATACAGGGAGATGCCATTTGGTAAAAAGAGCTGAATCTTGTGTCATAGGTAATGTCAGTAAACACCTTGTGGCCCAGTATCTTAGAACAATTCATCATGTGTATTTTATGTTCTAAAAGTTGTAACAGGCTGGACTCCCATACTCCCTGTGACCTGTCTGGCAACTGTTCATCTGCACTTTTTACACATTTCTAAAACACTTAATGTCTCTTTGGTTTTGAAATGTAGGCTTGAAAGTATCCTAACACAATATTGTCATCATTTTTGTACTAGGGTCTTTTCCCATTCTGGGGCTGCAGCAGACAGATTTAATAAATCAGACATCTAGTGTCTCACTTTATTGTAAGTACAATTTTACCTAACACTGTTCATGCTCCTTTGGACTATCTGCCCTACCCAACCACCTCTATCCAGCCCTTTTCTGTGCTTTTGCTGTGGTTCAGCCTTTCTCTAATCCCATGCTTGCTTATAGGATGATTATAAAGAAGCAAGGCCACTACTATTGGGAAGCTGCCTTCAAATTCTTAATTGGAACAGAAGTGCCTGTTGGGGAAAGTAAGCTGGATGGGCAGTTGTTTGGTACTTTTGCTAACATTATTTTCTGTTCATTTAAGGAATTCTCATTCCTTAATCAACTCAAACATCAGAAAATATTCCTCTTCCTATGCTTTCATAAGATCAAGCATGTAATCGGGTAGATCATTTCCAGCCAAGCCACGGCAATCTGAATGTCTGCTACCTATTCCATGCAGGTTTGTGGAGCCACATCTGGTGTGCATTTGTAGTCCCCATCTCTTTGACCAGGTTGTGTTTGAAGAGGGTCAGGGAGCTGCTTTGCTTGATATGGAGAGGATGTCTGCTCCAGAAGAGAGGAATTCTTTGGAAGAGGTTTCTATCCTTCTAATAGGTTGTGTTTATGATACAGTGAAGATTTAGGTTTCTCTTACAGGTGTTTTGCAAACATGTAGGAGGTTGCTCAAGACAGGATTGCTTACAGTCTTATAAGCTAGACAGGGGTCACTCCAAACAAGTCTGTATACATTGGAATAGACATAGAGACTTTTTTAATCCTTTGATTAAGTCTTCACAATTTAAACAGTAATATAGATACACATACAATAATAGAAAACAAAACAAACCATAGTAACATGTTTCAATATTTTCATGTATTCTAAATATATGAGGTGCTCTGCTTAGGTCAAGCAGCTCAGTCCCCTGATTTTCTTGGTGAGGAAAGTTGGGAGGGTGGCCTAATGTTTAAGGTGTTTGCCTTACAAGCACAAGGTGCAGGGTTTGAGTCTCACAAGGGATAATTGGCTAGGCTTAAAATGGCTTGCAAGGGCAGTTAGCTTAGTACTAACCTATGTAGTCTTTCAAGTTGATTTATATATCTGGGACAGGTGCATGAGAAAGGGAACATCATATTCTATTAAGGGTCTAACAAGGGAGGAATAGGGGCATGATAACATCCTTGGACCTAGAAGACATGCCTTTGGAAATTAGCTGAGCTTAGTAGAAGGATGTTCTAATGACCACGGATACATGATGACCAAAGGAGAGCTCATTGTTTAAAAAACTGTACAGGTTTCTAGTAACTGTTTCAGTTTTGAGTATGTTGCTGTTAATGTGACAAGTGTATGAATGCTCATATTTACTAAAGGGCATGATACAAGTTTTCTTTGCATTTAACTCAATGCCATGGTCTTGGAACCATTTGTTTGTATCTGTTAGTCCCTCTTGAAGGATTAGAGAGTGTTTCAAAGATTTGATAAGAGTACCAGGTTTGCAGTCAACAGCAAACTTACCCATCCAAAGACCCTTGGTATCATCTTTGAACTTTGAGAAGTACATACCAAACCAGTCGCTGGTGGACCCCCAGTCCTAACTGTGGAGTTATATCAGTGAGTCAGTTTGCTATTCAGGCGATTATATAAGAGTTAGCATTTAGTTTAGTGAGTTTGTCTTTAATGCCAGAATGTGGGATAGTCTCAAAGGCTTTCAGCGTACCATTGTATGCTGTCTGTAATGAGCTGTCTTCATCCAAAGCTTCAGTGGCATTTTTACAGAAGTCTACTAGGTTTAGTAGCCAGGATCTGCCCTTCAGAAACCCAAACTGGTCTGGGTCAAAGGATGGTAGACTACTAATGTTTTTGTTAATGAGATCAATAATAATGTGTTTCTTTGTCTCATAGATAAGGCCTGCAAGGCATATGCTTCTGAAGTTCCAGGATCAGTGGTGGGGCCACTCTAGTTCTCCCTGTCTCTGGCATGCATCCAGATGATGGGTAAAGGCTGAACAGATTTAAAAGTAGCTCAGTGGTACAGTGCAGCACCTTGGCACCTTAGAAAGACCTCTAGAACTGGTGTTTTTTTCTCACCAGTGACAGAGACTTTAGTGCATGCTCAGCAGTCATTCTTTGGGGGGATACAGATAATGTGAAGTCCTAAAAAGGAGGCTAGGGAGGGGTGGGATGAGAAGTTAGAACTAAATGTACCTGATAATATTTTGTATTTTCCTTCAGGAGTTCAGTGGTTTTGTTGTTATGTTTCAACTCAAAGCAATACTTGGTATTTTATTGGCTCTTAAGGCTTCTGGCATAATTGAAAAAAGACGTAATGATTGTCCTTAATAGAGAAGGTGATTTTTAGTTTGTACTTAGTCCTGAAAGTTTTGATTGTCTTTTTTAATTTTGAGCTTAATTCTGGTGTGTTTTTTTTTTCTGCAAAGCTTATTTATGCCAGGGTTCTACCACAGCAGTTTGTTGTTGAACATGCACTGTGTTCGTGATGGATCAGAGCTGATGTCTTGATACATGCATTCAGTAATGGCTACCAGATCCCTGAAGCATGTGTATGTGTGTGTGTGTGTGTGTGTGGGGGGGGGGGGTCTAGAAACATCTTAGCTTATAATCTAATTGCAGTACGTTCACCTGATAATGGTGGGGTTTGTTGCCATTTTATGTTGGCATCTGATGGTGAAGACCGTGGTGGTCAGATTTGACAAGAGAAAGGGTAACTGTAAGCTTAGAGCAAATTGGAGCTATGTTTGTGATGATCAAATCCAGAACATTTGAGCCCCTGGTAGGAAAATGATATAGTGAGTTTGCACTGACAAAATCCAGTAAGTGCTGTGCATAATGGTTTGTAGACATATTGGTTTTCCACTTAATAGATGGATAACTGATATCTCCAAGAATGATAGTGTTTGGTTCAATGGTGAAGGACTTGAGCATGTTTTGATATGCCTTGTAAGTTGATGTTATGGAAGGGTATTGTAGTTTGTCATGATATGGTAAGAGATCTCATTGAGAGTTACTAGGATGTGGAGGGCTTTAAGGTCTGGCCGTATAAGTTTAGACATGAAAGAATTGTGGAGGAATATGGACACACCACCAGTAACAGGGATTCCCTCACCAGAGGTTCTGAACAAGTGGTAGGCACTGAAACCTGCATACCTAATAGGAAGGGTGTGTTATCATTGCATTGGATCCAAGTTTCAATTATAATGCAGATAGCGATATTTTCAAGGGGCAGGAGGGCTTCTAGGAGGGCAATTTTGTATTAGGACTTGTAGCATTGAGCAACACTACTTTCATATTATCTTCTTCTTCTTTTGGCTGCTCCCGTTAGGGGTCACCAGAGCGGATCATCTGTTTCCATTTCTTCCTGTCCTCTGCAGCTTGCTCTGTCACACCAACCACCTGCATGTCCTCTCTAACCACATCCATAAACCTTATCTTAGGCCTCCCTCTTTTCCTGTTACCTGGCAGCTTCATACTTTCATACTGTCCTGATCTTATTTTGCTAAGTTGGTAGATGAGGAAGATTTACAATGGCTAAAAAAGCCCCCAGAAGAATGGTGCAGGTCATCCCTGGCAAGTAGGTAGGACTGTCAAATATCCCCCTGTAGATAGACACACACTGGATCTCCTTTGAATGACAGCAATTACTAAGCCAAGTGTTACAGTCAGTTACCTTTTGTTTGTACTGTGGCATTATTCTCTGGAAAGTTAAGAAGCTGCTGAAGACTAGCTTCAAACTAACCTAGGATGTGCACTCAGACAGGTCGGCCATATCTTTCTTTATATAGTCCAAAGATGTGTGTCTCAAGTAATTCACACCAACATGACTGATGGCATTGTCATATGTGTATCTGAGGTGAAGGGGCATGAGTATTCTAGTTACTTGTCGTATCCTGGCATTTGAGATGCCACTCACAATTATTCTTTCCTTGTTCAGTCTGCTGAGTGATGTGTTGCATGTGTCACTATGGAGCCATTCATGACTTGGACATTTCCTTGTGTAGTTGCTGGCCAACCTGGCCTTAAGAGTTTATGTATGCCAGCTCAGTGACCCAAGGGGAAACACTGTTTATGCTAGTTTACACTTTATGTGCAGCTGAGTTATTGAGCAGCTGAGGATTTTGAGGACCTTGTTTGTGAGTCCTTTGAGGCTTAGGGAGGGACTTTTTAAGTGTCTCAGCTAAGAAGGCTTAGTTTTTGTTGCCGGTATTCAGGTGTAAGTTGAGTATGGCTATTGACAACTTTTAAAATGCTAACCATTTGTTTTGATGAGTGGCAAGCACCTATCCTTAGAAGACAATGGTATCTCTCACAAATAGTTTCTGCATGCTGTAAATGTAAGTGGCTGGCAGTAAGAAAACGGCAGTTAGTGCACTGCTTCAAGTTGCCTAGCGATAGTAAGCTAACAACAGCGGGTGAGGAAGTGATCTGTAGATCCATGATCTAAGAACAAGGTGAGGTAAAAGTGTCTGGTGTCTATTAGGATGACTAGGGATTTTTACTATATTAGGTTAATGTAGCAGATGGGGCAGCAAAATATAAAAAAATAATGGACACGTGTAAGTTGTACCTCAGTCCGTCTTCATACTAGCAAGGCTGCACTTGGCACTACATAGTTATATGTGACTGAGAGGTGGTACTGAGAGGAGGGGGGAAGATGCCTAGTGCTAGTAAGCTAACAACAAAGGGTGTAAAGGTAGCCTGCAAAGCCATAATCCCAGCATAAGGTGTAAATTAGGCAAGCTGATGAATATCAAGGAAGCTATCTCTGTATCTAGCAGAAAGATTATCCAAAAAGTAGGAATTTTAAGAAAATATATGTTTTACCCTGGTTGCACCCTGTAGCATCAAGACGCTAGTCTGTGCTGCCAAGTCTTCGTGATAGCAGGATGCATCATTGTTGTAGGAAGAGAGAGGGGGAGTAGAGTGTTATAGCAAGACATCTCTATGCTTAGATGACAGGTGAAGGTTGTAGCTTGGTGCTGATTGATCCCCTTAGCCTGCACTATGTAATGATTTGAGCAGCTGTGTGACTTCAGTGTGAGATCATGGTTTGAAGTGTGACAAAGAATAATATAGGGACACTTAGTCTACAGTTTCAATGACTTCTGTCTATTGAAGTATACTGTGCCCTGTCACTGCACAAAGCACATCTCAGTGCAACCCAGCCAAATGATCATAATAGCGTGCAAGTCTCAGCAATTTAAACAGCAACAAAAAGCCCAAACAACCAATCAGTAGCAGATTCACTTGTTCCCCTGGACAGAGATTCATCCAGAACAATAGCCGAGTTACTTCCTCTCAGAAATCAAACTCTCCCAAAGCAAAACTTTTTTTAGAACAAAATGCAGTTACTCCAATCAGTATCTATAGCATATGCGATTTAAAATACTACAGTAATAAGTTTCCGTTTCCCGGGTTTTAATGAGTAGTAGGACTAGTCCAGTAAGCAGACCATGCAGTACATGCTGTATAGCTCATTATAGCCAGCAAAATGCAGTGCAATGGTGCTCAAGTCTCAGCAATTTAAATAGCAAGGCAGTCAGTAAAAGTCACCCTTCTTACCTGGGACAGAGAATTACCCTATGACTCAGGTTGTGGCTGAAATGGATTCTAGACCAGCCAACTTACTCCATTAGCAAATGAAAAAATATGTTAGTTTGTCTTAAATGCCTCTTCTGATGGAAAACCAAATATGTTTTATACTCTTTAGTTTAGGATGTGAACTAGTCAATCAATCAATCAATCAATTAAATAAATAAATAAATAAATAAATACAGCTAGGCATCATGAAAAATATAAAGTATTATAATAGTTTTTGTGGCAGAGGTACTAACTTACATTTAAATAGTTCCATAACGTGCATTGTACAAACCAATATACAAAGGCATCATCAAAAAAAAAGCTCCTACTGATATACATATTAAAATTGCAGCCTTAACTAATTATATGACACTTTCCGTCTGACTATGGCTGGTTGGTTGGTTGACTGATTAAAAAAAACACAAAGATAAATGGATGTTCCTTAAAAATGTGACCTTCTCCTATGGAAGGTATAGTAATTTGAAAGAATTATTGAATTTTAACTCGGGTACTCTGAACAAGGTAGATAAAGTGGGAGCAAGGGGTGTGGAAAATGTAAGGTCTGTTCGAAGATCAGCAATTTAACAGGAGAAAAAAATTTATGGCAGGAAATATTTAGCTATGGAAGGATTCAGTCGCGAATCCTATGGAGTAGTGTATGCAATTGGGTATGGATGCTAGAATATAAAGTCATACATTGGTCAAATTAAACGTAAGGTTAAGGTTAGGATTATGGAGCACCTGAGTGATATAAGGAAATGTAATATGAATAGTTCTGTTGCTGAACACTTCTCTATAGCACATGGGGGTTTTAGTGAGAGCTTCTTTTTTTAGTGGTTTGGCTCGTCCCCATCCACTTAGAAGGGGTAATTATAAACAGGAATTAGATAGGCCTGAAAGTAGGATGTTGACATAATGGTTAAGGTGTTTACCTTAAAGACACAAGGTGCAGGGTTTGATTCTCACATGGGATAACTGGCTAGGCTTCAAATGGCCCAAAGGACAGTTAGTCTAGCACTAACCTGTGAATCAAACATTATCCCCTAGGGGTATGAATTTGGATGTAAATTTAGTAATTTAGTTTGCAAATACATACAATAATAAAAAATAATAAAATAAATTAAATTAAATATAGTAAGTTTTTTTAAAAAAAAACATGGATGTATATGAACAAATGAATATTGGAAGAGTTTTTGGAATTTTATATTGTTTAAATATGAAATGAGTTTTTAAATGATTTATTGATTAATTGTTTAACAATGGGATTGCTTAGTGAAATTGTTTAATGAGCCTTCTGGGGATTGTATAAATGTTACCACTCTGTGAGGGTGAATTACTCCTAGAAGGTGAACTGCCGAGGTACCAGAATCTGCATTAAAAGATGGTTTTCAGGGTATTTGTGTTGTGGCCGTTATTTATTTTTGTCTTTTTTGATAGTTTTTCTTTCGCATTTTCATATTTAAGTTAGTTGACTGCTTATGCATGACAAAATTAGCTTGTGATAGAGTAAAGCCTGCTGGCAGTGTTTCTTTAATGAGTATTTGTTGTAGGACAGACCGTTTTCATTAGCAGTCACTGATGCCACCAGGCAATGCATTGTGGCAGGGGAAGAAGCCAGTACAGAAGGTATTATATTAATGGGGAGGATAGTATGTATCCTAGTTTAGAACCCACTCTGTGTCCTGGTAAAACCTGCATCTAGAATTCAAGCCACCAATGTGTGTGTGTGTGTGTGTGTGTGTGTGTGTGTGTGTGTGTGTGTGTGTGTGTGTGCGTGTGTGCGCGTGTGTGTGTGCGTGTGTGTGTGTGTGTGTGTGTGTGTGTGTGTGTGTGTGTGTGTGTGTGTGTGTGTGTGTGTGTGTGTGTGTGCGTGTGTTTAATTTCTAGCCTCACCAGTCCATCAAACTAATTGTCCTATTTCTGTTGCAGTTCCAAACTGCACACATTTGCTCAGCTCACTATTAAGAAAACAGACTTCTTCTCCAAATCCTCTTTGTTCAAGATGACTGATGATTTGATGTGGCTGGCACGTAACTCAAGGTACCTGTCAGGGTCATTCTCAGGGTTGTAATTAACTCTTAATATATGTAATATTGCTTTTGCACATTTTGATGTAGTAAGCCTAAGTTTATATTCCGGACTGTGCATTGGACTATACATGCATCATACATTTTAGATAAAAAGTAAATGCTGACTGAGATAGGTACCGGGCATTTTGGAAGGTGCTGCTTTGTAAGGCACACTGAGAAGAAATGTATCCCCAATACTGGCAGATAAATGTACCTGCTGACATCCAGATTGTCATTTTAGAACTGAGACATGTTATGGTCACTAGGAAAAAAATTGACATGACAGGTTTGCAGATGAAAGGAAGCAACTGCTGAGTTATGGAAGTAATTGAATCACCTGTCTGTCATTACACCTTACAAAGCAGAATTAAACAGAAATGTTCATACAGATAAATGCAAAGGTTTACCTTTAAAATCTTGAAAGGCAGTTATGAGAAAGTTGGATGGTTGAATGGACATTTCCAGGCTTTGGTAACATTGAACAGAGCATTGGTAAAATCCACCTTAGCAAATGCCAGTGTGCATTCGCACATCTGAGGTCGACGTTTTGATTGGAGATCGCACAACAGTGGGGGATAAGGAATTTTACCATTTTCCTCACTGTAGAGTGATCTCGGAGTTTGTATATATACTATGCAGGGGGCATGGGGGGTGCAGGGGGGGCTTGCCCCCTGAAAAACATTAGTTCAACATTACCGGATGTTCATGTCACCGTGGTAATGTCAATAATGTTGAAGTGTAACGTATCGACATTACCAGGGTCAACATTTGGAGTACAAGAAATTTTAAATTTCAGCATGTAAGGTCAACCTTTTGAGCAGTTGAATGGATGCCTTTCAAGATTTTCAAGGTAAACCTATTTTAGCAGAGTAAGAAAAATGGTACTTCAGTCATCCCCTGTGTTCTAAGTAAAAATCATAACAGTAAACAGCGAACTGCATGTAAAGTATTGTGAGATTCTGTTTTCTTCTCTTAGAAATAACTTTTTTTAATAAGATATTCAACGTAAAATCCTTCCCCTTAAGGAAAGAGTGGGTCTTGACCTTTCACCTCTATGATTTTGATCTCATGACTTCTAGAACCTCACCAGAAATTTCATAAACCTGGCACCCATTTTCTTCACTGACCCATTCATATGTCTTCAGATGAGGGTTCTGTAGTGGACTGTAAGGTGACAATTGCTACAAGGACATTGCACCTTTATGGACCTACTGATGAAGTCTGTCCTGTGGCACTGGGCAGCAAGGTAATAGTGGCTCCCACCAAGCTCAGAGTTATCCTTCCTTCCCTGCAGCCACCGTTGCTGCAGTGTCTGAGTATGGGTTTCATTGGCAAACTGGTGAAACCACCTGGGTTCTTTATTACTGTAGGGAAAAAAAGAGTACCCAGAAAAAGAAGCTTCATATAAAACTAACCGAAGCTGTGCACAGTGGTTCTCTCCTTACAGATTTTGAAAACTTTAGAAACAAAGATAAGACCGGAGCCCTTTCTGTTCTAGTCAGATTACTAGGGTAGAACATAAACAAAAATGATGTGCCAGTGTTGTGAGAAGATTAGAAGAATTGGCTTATGAGGAAAAGTATCTAAGAACCTGACATCCCCATAGGGAATGAGAGAAAAACACAGGATAAGTGGTGGTGACTCACTGCATTGTCAGAAACCAAGTGAATGAAGTGGAATCCAAGAAGAATGGTACAGGGAAAGGAGAAAGAACAATGAAAGCTGGTACAGATGGCTGCAAAATAGAATATGATTCAAGATTTATTTGGGAAAACATTATTGCATGCAGTCTGTAAAAGAGCCCTTAGATGGATCATCAGAGGGAATGGTACATCAACCGAAGGGTGAAGTGCATTAACCAAAGGGTCCAAGGGTACCTTGGTCAGTAAAAACTGTAATTCCATAACGTTAGGGGACAGACAGCTGCAGAGATGTAAGGTGCAGCTGAGCAGTACTGATGAGGCAATGTATCTCCTAACACCATCCTCCGTGTTAGAACCTGTAGCTTACAGATGAAATCTCTAGCGTCCTGGCTATTATTTAAAGAACTAAGCAGCAGCAGAATGAAATATGTATGTAAGCAGCTAACCAGTTTTACTAGGCTCACAGTGAGCAACCAAGGTGTGACTCAGCAAAGCACAGTTCCTGTGTTTTGCCAAAAAACTTGAACATGGACAACCTCTCCCTACTGAAATATAATATACTTCAAGGTGCTACAACCTCACAATAAATTATGTTAGGTCAGGGTGGTGTGGGGAAACTCACAAAGGTATGGATGTTTCACCCCACTAAGCTTACTAAGAAAGTTTTCAGTCACACAGATTGGCAAAATTCATTCAATTAAGTGTGTTGCACCAAGCTGCATTTTGACCATTTGCAATGGATCCCTATTTGACCTTTATATACTTTTCTTGCCAAAAATTAGATAATATGAATGTAAATAAAGTGAATGTTTAGATTTGTTTGCAGTACAGCTAACAGTCCAAGGGATTGAAGGACTGAAACTAAGAGTGTCAGACAGTATGTTGCTCAGTATATCACAACTGCCATAACCTCGGGGTTAGAATATATGCTTATATGTGCACAGTCAGAGGGTTAAGCCTCTGTAGTACAAAAGAGAGTTTGTTTTTATTCCGTTTTCTGAAATCTTTGCGAGGTTTTTCAGATTTTTTGGCTGATGGATTGTTGGCATAAGAATTTTATATTTTGAAGTTGTTGGTCTCTTTCTATTTTCAAAGGTGTACCATTGTTTTTGTCTTGTCTCTTTGTAAATGCATTACTTGCTCTGAACCATTTATCCTTTAAATTATACTGAAAAGATTATTTTTCCATTGTGTGGTTGTTAGAAATAATATAACTACTTATGCATTTTATGTCAGCTCCCGGTTTTGTGATATGTATGCATTGGAAGCAGCTAGTGTTAGTGTAAGTAGGATTTACAAAGAATCTGCTTCCACGGGAGCAAATCAAAACAATGTAGATTCAACAGAACCAAGCCTAGGAGTCATTCCTAGGGTAAGTCAGGCAATATCAAAGTAGAAACAACATCCCGGGCAGAGCCTGTAATAACAGTGCTTGTTGCAGAAGAAAAGAAATGTAACATAGTAAAAAGATCATAAAAGGATGACTACATGTTCCAAATGGTGTGATGTAAAAACACAGATGTAGAAACACAAAAGAGAGGAAATCACACAGCTATAGAAATGGAGAAATGAAAAAAAAAGATACAGTACAGGCTAAATACTACACAGTTCATGAAAGGATATGACATACAGCTTGCACATCATAAATGAAGAGTCTGTTTAAAAGACATTAAAATGTAAAGATGGCTCACAAGCAGTAACAATAAAGTTTACCTGTCATCTTTTGAAAAGTACTGCAAAAGTCTGGCATTTTTTGGATAAGACATAAACTATAAATCTAGAACCATACCTAACAGGCTACAAAACTAGTTTCTTATCTGACATACAAAAGTCCAATTTACTTAAAGCAAAATATATTCACATGCAGAACTATGAGTCAGTGAAAGAGAGTCTGAAAAGAAATGATGCCCACATATGAGAGGAAATGAAATGCCAGGACTGTAGTGCCAAAAGTACAAAGCAGTATTCAGTCCATAGGAATCCTTTGTTGGGCTCCAAAACAGCTTCATAGATGGAGAACACTGCACAGAGGCATGCACCAGCACAGGTGTTACAGAGCACTTTACTGCTATCGTCACAGGAACTGCAGCTGTGTAATTGTACATGAAGAAATACCAATCACAAATCAGGGCAGTCTGTTTCTTTAGCTGTACACTTCCAGCAAGCCATTCAAAATGCCACAGCACTATAACTTTTTTTTATCAAATTTCTTTTTATTAAATATCTGTTCACAAAATATGCAGAAAAAGATAACAAGACATATACATGTGGTACAGTTGACGTTACAGAGTGCATACCATAAGCATGTAATAATATAGTTATTGCCCACTTTACTCATTAATATTCAAATTAAGTAGAATTACCATTTGTGTTACTACGAGGACATGGTTATATTATAAGGTAGTCCAAGAGCTTTTATCATAGAGCTGTTCTTTTTTACATTATTTTACAATTTAGAATTACCATTTGTGTTAGTACGAGGATATGGTTATATTATAACTTAGTCCCAGAGCTTTTATCATATAGCAGTTCTCTTGTACATTATTTTACAACTGCGAGCAATATTAGAGGTATAACCTCAACCTATATAATGATAATCTACTCTACTAAACCTTATATACATATATACAAATATGTCACCTTAATTATTGTGGTTACTAATCTCAACAAAGTGATGTGTTTACTATCCTAATATAATAAGTATTTAACATACTGTTTATGACAGAATATCAGTTAATACTTTGCAGTACCTTTGATAGTAGGTTTGGTTCTTCTGACTTTTTGTATAAAGCTTCTTGGCCAATATGTGTTTTATCACCATTCTTTTGTATTCTGAACAGGTTAGTCTTGATCTGTCTATCCAGATTTTTGCTATGTAAGCTTTTAATAGGGTGCATAGTGTTATTATAATATGTTTAGAGAGATTATTATTGCATTTGAATATATGCAGTATAGCTGTTTCCCATGACAACGTGAATTTTGAATACCCTGATTTCTCTAAAAGGAATCTAAGTGAGCACCATAGTTTATAGAATGCTTTGCAGCTCCAAAAGATGTGGAGGATATCTGCCTCTTTGTTAGGACAGAAGGAGCAATAGGGTGACTTAGATGGGTTGAATTTGTTAAGGTGGACAGGTGTATGGTAGGCATTGTTGAAGATCTGGATCTGTGTGTATACTAACTTTTTGTATGGTGTCAGTTTCATAGTATTTCTAATAGCTAATTTCTTTTGATTGTCTGTTATATATTTTATTTCCCAAAACTTTGAAAAGAAAATAGTACTTTGATATTTAATATTTGCTATTAATTTATATGTATTTGATATCATTTTCTTTTTACTTAAGAGCAATTTTAGAACTTGTTGTGCTAACTTGACATCTTGCTCAACTACATTGATATCTTTGGTTATAGTACTTACTAGGTATAAGATTTGTTTAATTATCAGGTTATACTTATTGCTAGCTTTAAGTAGTTTCATGATACTTTCCATTGGAAAGTTTTTTAATTGGTAAAACTCCCATACTGTATAATTTTATTAAAGGGCATTTATCTAGATTTACCATAGTGTTTGCTAGTTTCATATCTGGGCTGTTATGTATTGGTTGCAAAAGCCTGATTGTGTCTTTTAAATTTATTGATATCAGTAGCTTCTTGAAAATTTCACAGTTGTTTATTAAGATTGGGTGAATTTTTATTGTCTTAAGAGTTTCTTGTTTTATAAGGGACTCATTTTGGATTAACTTTATAAGTTATAATATCCTGGTGAAATAAAGTAAACTATAATGGGTGCCATTCATTTCCTATTGGGTCATGATTTGCTATCTGCATGATGTGACTTGCATTAATAATTTCATAGTACAACTAAAAATCAGGAAGGCCTAGGCCTCCTTTCTCTTTTGTGGGTATTAGCTTATTATAGCTAATTCTTGTAATTTTGGGTACCATATGAACTTTGCCAGGCGACCTTTTATCTTGTTGAAGAAGGTAACTGGAATTTTCATGAAAATTGCATTCAAATGGTATAAAATCTTAGGCAATATGTTCATTTTTATAACTGAAGCTTTTTATAAGGTAGATAGTTTAAGCTTTTCCCACTTACTGATGTTACCAACTATATTTGATCATGTTTTACCTATATTATTATTGAACATATCTGATTGTGTATGGCTAAAATTTATACCTAAATACTTCAAGGTATATTGCACTTTAACATTAGTCTCTGGAAAGTAAAATTCCTTATGTCCCAGTGGGTTAATTGTATAAATGATTGACCTTTTAGGATTAATTTCACAGTTGGATACCATGGAAAACTTATCTATGGACGATAGGATTTTGTTTAAATCAGTATTGGGATATTGAAAGCAAATACTGAGATCATCTGCAAAGGCTGTGTATTTTACTTGAGTGTTTGATATAGAAATAAGATGATGACATGTTCTCTGGGTAATTTGCAGTAGTAATGCTTCTATATAGAAATTAAACAGGTTTGATGAGAGTGGGCATCCCTGTCTGGTTCCATTTACTATTTGTATTGGGTTAGAAGTTTTCTTATTAATATAAAAAGTTGTAGTTGCATTAGTATATAATGTTTTAATCATTTTTATGTATTCATTTGGGAATCCAAATTGATAAAGTACAAAGAGGAGGAATTTTTGATTGACTCTGTCAAAGGCTTTTGTTGCATCTACTGATAATGTGTATTTAGGGGATTTGTCCTTGGCACATAAGTGGGTTAGGGCATTGATGGTTAATGTGTTGCCCTTTACTTGTCTCTGACTCATAAAGCCTAGCTGTTCAGGTGCTATTATGACTGGGGCTACTTTCTGTATTCTTTGTGCTAAAATTGTTGAAATATCTTGACATCCAAATTTATCAGAGCTATAGGTCTATAGTTGTTTGGATTTATGGGATCTGTATTCGGTTTTGGGAAAAGTACAGTTTTGGAGTTGTTCAGATAAAGGTCTGATATTCCAACTTTTATTATATAGTTGTATAGTTTTAGAAGTACTGGTGTTATTTGTTGCTTAAAATGTTTATAAAATTATGCTACATACCCATCAGGACCAGGAGCTTTCCCAGGTTTTAATTTATCAATAGCCTTACTTACTTCCTCTTCTGTCAATGGGCTTTTGAGATTATTAGATTGGGATTCAGTAATCTGAGGGAATTCTAAGTTATTCACGAAGGTTTGAAATAGGTTGTCATTAATATGATATTGTGGACCATAAATGGTTTGAAAAATTTCTTTGAAAACTCCTGTTATTTCAATATCAGAGTTATAAATATTGTCTTTATATTTTATTTCTTGTATTTTACAAGTGGGGTTCCTTACGCTGATAAGTCTTGCTAGCATTTTGGAAGGGGTTTGAGCCCACTCTGCATATTTGTGTAGCATTCTACGTTCTGTAAATGTATATTGTTGCGTTAGAATCTCATTTAACTGTTTCTGTAGACTTGCTATTTGTTTCTCAATAGTAGAATTGCAATTCCTTTGTAGTTCAAGTTGAAAATGTCTTAGCTTACTTTCTATTTTACTTATATTTTCCCTTCTTTGTTTTTTGTAATATGCACACCACTATAACTTCAAGATTATTTTTTCATGATTCTTCTCCAGGTCAGACAAAAATTATATATATCTAGTAAAAATCTGCATGAAATAACTGAACTACAAAAATCTAAAATATTAGAACTGGATATAGATCTGGTTTATAGTAAACAGGATATAATTAGTATGTAAAAGCAAAGAAACTGGGAGTCAAAAAGTCTGAAAGATTTGAAGATTTAGGAAGTAGGGTCTATCATTAAGGCAATAAATAGTAAATGTGCTATATAGAAAAAAAGTGATTGAATCCCATAATTGGATTCTTTCAATAAAAGGATATGGAGAATTATGTAGTTTTTTAAGACGGAATTAAAGTCCTCACAAGACGTTATTCTGGTTTATGTTATAGATGATTCTGCTGCATGGTCTGCTTTACACACTCTAATGGTGTTTACTGCATTTGTTTCTTGTAGGGTACTCCCCTCAATTAATTTGCTAAGTATTTGCTGACTTTCTGTCCCGGTGGTGTACAGGATGATAAGCAGAAGCTTAATTTGTATTTGGCTTCACATGACTTCGAATTGCATTCTTTATTACAGTAACCCCTTAATTACTGTCTTGTTTCATATGTCCATGGTTTCAAAGTTTATATTCTCCTATCCTTTCTTTTCTCATTCCTAATGATATTACTACTTTCATTCATAAACAATATACTATATATTATTCTGCAGTACTAATTTATTGTGTTGTTTCAGTTATCAAAGGCACATTTACAATGACATACTGTCTTGGGATATTTTGTAACTCTAAATTTTGTCAACATGAAATTCCTAATGCAGTACCTCAGAGCACCCCTGCGTATTGTTATACAGGTTCTTGACATAACTAAAAAATGCCTTGTGGTTATCTTTAGCATCTGTTGCAATTTTGTTTTCATAACTAGCATTGGAGGCTTTGATTAGGGATCTCAGTTTTTTTGCTGAGACTTGCAAGGGAATTTTTCCAGTCTTGGTACTTTGCCCTTTTCTGCAACAGTTTTTTTCTTTTGTTGTAGAGTTTGTTAATGGCAGGGGACCTCCAGATTGGCTTCCTTTTTTTGGAGGGCATGATCTTGGTTCTGTTAGGAATGGCCTGATCCATGCACTTGTGTAAATGCTCATACAGCGCCTTGGTGTATGATTCAGTGGCCATACATCCCTTCCCTGTTTGCGTGGGTGACGTGAAGTTTGACACTTCTGTCTTTAGGAGCACAAAATTGGCTTTGGAGACGTTTTTCACTGTGGTTTCCTTCAAGGGGGGTGAGGGTGACATTTGGATATCAACTATGATTAACTTATGGTCAGATCTGACCAGGGAGGAGTTGATTACAGGTGTAGAGAAGCGGTCCCCCATGTTTGTGATGGCCAGATCAAGAATGTTTCTACCTCTGGTGGGGGTGAGAATGAGTTGGTCCAGGGCGTTGGAGTTAATGAATTCCAGAGATTGTTGGGAAAATGAGTTGGAGCAGGAGTAGTTTTCCCAACTAATGGAGGGGTAGTTAAAGTCTCCCAGTATAAGGGTATTGGGTTGAACCTTAATGCTTTCCAGAGTGTTCAGGAATGTGGAGTGGGAGCCTTGGGACATTGTGGGGGATCTATAGAAGGCTACAACATGGATTGGGGTTTAATCTAGTGTTAGTTGTACCTGTAGTATCTCTGATGCATTATGTTAGGCAACCAGTCTTGAGATGTGCGTATCCTTTATAAAGATGGATACGCCACCTCCTTTGGGACTTTGGTCCACACCTCTTTGGGGTTTCTGTCCAGGTTTGGGGGTCAAAAGCTTTGCTATGCTGTGTAGCCTAGTAGCGCTGGGGTGCCCTCTGCAGCCTTGAACCAGGTCTCTGTTACAGCACAGAGGTCGATGTTCTCCAGTTTTAGGACTGACTTGAGTGAGTGCATTTTGAGATTTAGGCTTCTAGCATTGAGTAGCTTTACTCTCAGGTTGCATTTGTTTGCAGTTGTTATGGTGGTAATTTTGTCTTCAGAGCATTGTCTAAAAAGGCACTATAGGGGTGGCAAGAGCCTTTGCCAATATTCGGAATCCCAGGTGTGACAGATGCATGCCATCTCTGGCAAATCATTGAGGTTTGTTGATCATGTCATCCCAGGCAGACAGATACTGGATTCCCTTTGAATGACACCAGAAACTTAGCCAATTGTTGAAGTTAATCATTTTCTCCTTGTACTGTGGTATCATTCTGGGCAATGGCAGGATGCTACTCATGGCTAGGGTCATACCTGCCTGAGCTACAAGATCCAAGAGCTCCTCCTTGTCTCTTTTCATGTAGTCCAGGGAGGTACGTCTTAGGTTGTTCACACCAACATGGACAATGACCGAGTGTTAAATAAAAACAAAGATAACAACACAGGAGGCTCAGATGCAAAAGTTTACTAGTGTACACCAGGAGGCAAAAAACGTACAAGTACAGAATTTTGTCTGACATGATGCAGGAAGTACATAATTTTATATAGGTTTAACACTCAAGCTGTGCCCACCTTACTGACGTGGTTAGTCACAGGGCACCTACATCACTATGGTCTACAATATTCTATTCATAAGAAAAAGCTGATGTTATACATTTTAAAAGTTTTCCCATGGGAATAATACAGCCTTGCAAAGCACCTGGTCAGTTATAATGTCTTTCTGTAAATGTTACTCCTTCAAGGTTTCAGGCCTGCTCGAATACAATAGTTGGTTCAGTCTTGTAATACACTTCTTTGTTCTTCTTGCAACATTACTTCAGCAGCTGTGTCTTATCTTGGTAACATCCACAAGGCCAATTATCCCAGAGGAAGGAAGAAGATTTTCAATGCTTTATACATTTAATTTCCTGACCCAGCAGATAATCATTAGTGAAAAACATAAGCTTGCTGAGCTGGCTACTGCCAGGGTCAGAGTTCAAATACACTGCAGCTCCAAAGCTTCAAGCAATTACATGTAAAATCATTCTTATTGCCATATTGTAAATAGAATAAAATGCATTATATACTATTTGCTTTTTAACTAACACTTTATATGTGTTCAAATACATATTTTTCTAACATTTTCCTCCCTTTTAATACTTTTTATTCTATTCTGAAATATAAACACTGTTATATCGTCCCCTAGCCTTCTCCCTTAAGGACGTTCAACTAGGCAAGTCATTTAGTTTATATTTCTGAAAGAGTTTCGTCTGGAATTAATAGTTCCAATTCAATGTCTTGGTACAAAGTTTCAGTTACAGATATATCAATAAAATCTTTGATCAATCTTTTCATGCAGGGGATCCCACAGCAGACACATGCTCCCAATAGGAGCAGACCAACACAAATAGCAATCAAAATGTTCATTAGGATGGAACCCCACCCACCAAACAAACCCTGGAAAAAGTTTGTCAGTGGGTTTGGGCCTGGTTCAGTCATGGCCGATACCTGCTGTATTACCTCTAGGTGGTCATTAATTTCATGTCGATTGTCTGGTATAAACGCACAGCATTCTTCTTTGATAAGCGTGCACGTACCACCTCTCGCCGCTAGGGTGAAGTCAAGAGCCATTCGGTTTTGTAGCACAACAGTTCTCATCGCATTCAGTTCATCAGTCACTAGTTCGAGAGCAGAAAACGTTGCGTTACTCATTACTTTGAGAAGTTTCGACAGCTTTCTCAACTCCCAGATCGATTTGACTGCTCCATATGCTGGAAGTATTCCAGCCCAGGATATAACACTGTCACTCAAGTCCATATGAGTCAATTTTTCTTTATCTTTTACAGAATGATGGTCCTTCCAACCAGCTTCGATTTTTCCCACTGGGTTCACAGGTTTTCCGATTGGACCTTCAGGTTTCCGGGCTACATCTCTCACATTTCGTATCTTTCCTAGAGGTAATTCTGCAGTATGCCTTATGGCCAGAACCAGATAACCCAAAAAACAACTGCCGGACCAATTCTCAGGTAGCCATTTGTATGCCTTTTTCCCACAAACAAAATAACAGTTTTCTACCTTAGTACTGATGCGGGTTAATTCTGAATGAAACATTTTCTTGTCAATAACAGACAATTGTTTATGTAAAACAGGATTTCTCTGCACATCACTTAATGTTGTTTTCATTAAACTCAAATATGAATCATAATTTGTGTTACAAACAGTGCCTTTATCTTTAGCTTTAATATAGCATTTGTAAGATATGGTTATATTACAGTTACTCCAACCCACTTGGAGTGTGTCATTCTTGAAAAAACATACAATTCCCTTCTGTGTAATAGGCAAATACAATGCAATTTTGTCCTGTGATCTTACAGAACCTGTATCAAAAAGTAAATTCTCCCAAGTCTCATTTATCCCCAAGGGGACAGCGGACATCAACAGTCCTCCATATGCTGTTGGTATAGCAGTACAAACCCAGCAATTTGAAATGTTCATAGTCTCTACATATACACGCTTCATAGCTAGGTATGTGTTAAAGTTTGGATGCCAGTCTATAGACAGTTCATCACGTCTCTCCACTTTCACTTGTGTGGTTACATGTAGGAAAAACCACAACAAAAGAAAGGTCATCACAATCATAGTCAATAAATGCATAGTCAGCAAGATGATTAAGCAACATCTTTGGGGTTGATCTGTGTTTTTACTCGTTTTGCTCTTGGCCATCCTGCCTTTGTTGTGTGTCAGTCACAAAATGTTTATCAAGCTGAAAATTCTTTACCGGTTTACAGTGTGTCAGATGGACCCAGGACGACCTCTCAGCAACTTTGACTGCAGTAGGCGTTGCCAACAGTACCTGGTACGGTCCTTCCCACTTTGGACTCGCCCAATTCTTCCTCTTCATAACCTTCAACCACACCCAGGACCCCGGAGTCAGCACTGCTTCCAACGGTCTGGTCTGTCTTTCATCTGAAAAAGAGTTCAACTGCAAAACAGTTTTATTTGTTAACAGTTTCCTCATATAGCTAGCTAATGAGCTGTCAGCCTCTAGTTCTGCAGGCATGAGAGCTTTCCATTGTGGCACATAATATGCCCTTCCAAATATCACTTCAAAGGGGGTCAAACCCTTTACGTTTGGAACTGTTCTCATGTTCAGCAGTGCCAAAGGCAAACAGCAAATCCAGTTCTTCTGTGTTTCGCTTACTAACTTCCTCAACTTGCTTTTTAAAATTCCATTGTACCTTTCCACCAGTCCTGCAGACTGTGGGTGGTAAGCACAATGATTCTTCAAGGAGATCCCAAAGAATCTCCCAAGTTGGTGAATCGTCTGATTAACAAAATGTGTCCCATTGTCACTATAGATTCTTTCCGGTATGCCAAATCTAAGAATTATTTATTTTATTAGGGCCTTTGCCACTGTTGCTGCATCCGGATTTTTAGTTGGAAAAGCTTCTACCCATTTGGAAAACATGTCTATAATTACTAAACAGTATTTTTCCCTTCACATTTATTCAATTCTATGAAATCCATACAAATAGTGTGGAACGGATATGGTGGTATAGGAAAACTCCCTTGCTTGGGTTTGAATGCCCCTTGTGCATGATGTTTGTTACAGATATGACATGCTGCACAAAATTTTTGTGTATACTTTGTGAATCCATATGTTTGGAATATTCGATTTACTAACTGTACCATCCCCCCTGTTGAGACATGGCACTGCCCATGGCTCAACAAAGCTGCATATCTAAATAAATTAGACGGTAATATTGTTTTTTTCTCTTTGGAGACATACAGTCCATTTTCGAGGATTGCACCTCGTTTCTCCCATTTTTGTTTCTCTGCCTTTGTAGTTAATGTCTGCATCGTTTTTAACATTTCTAGATCTAAAATCTCAGAGGGCTGTAATTCCTCGGTTAAAAGTAAAGTTTCTGAGTCTGAGGCTGCTTGCTTTGCAGCTGCATCAGCTTTTGCATTTCCTTTTGAAATTGTATCCTGTTGTTTTGTATGAGCTAAACATTTACAAATAGCTACTTTAGTAGGTGACTGAATGGAATCTAATAAGTTCAAAATAAGTTGCGCATGATTAATCGGTTTGCCATTAGATGTTATCATTCCCCTATTTTTCCATTGCTGTGCAAAAACATGCACTGTGGAGAAAGCATACTGACTGTCAGTATATATGTTCACACATTTATCCTTCGCTAGAGTGCAAGCCCGTGTTAAGGCTATCAGTTCTGCTGCTTGAGCAGACAGGTTATGCTGTAAGGGTTGGGCTTCTAAAATCTCTGTGTCTGTGACTACTGCATATCCTACTAGATTTTTCCCTGTAGGACCCTTTCTGCATGAGCCATCCACATAAAATGTCACCTCGGCATCATCCAAGGGCATATCAGTGAGGTCTTGTCTGGGCAAAGTTATTTGCTCAATTTCCTGCAGGCAGCTGTGCGGTGTGCCATCCACAGGAGTTGGAAGTAACGTTGATGGATTTAATGTTGTACAACGTTCAATTACCATATGAGGTTGGCACAGCAGTATGGTCATACATGAAAGATGTCTAGCAGGAGATAGATATGCTATTTTTTCTTGCAGTAAAATTACCGCGACTGCATGAGGCACTCTCAATGTGAGAGGGTGGAATAATACCACTGAGGCCGAAGCCTGTACTGCCATTGCAGCTGCGACTACTGCTTGCACACAGTGAGGCAACGATCGTGCCACTGGATCTAACTGTGATGAATAGTAAGCTATGGGGCGTTGCTTATCCCCATGCTGTTGCGTCAGAACTGACGTCATGTATCCCTGTTTACAATCTACGGTCTGAAAAAATCTTTTGTGGTAATTTGGAAGTCCTAAAACTAATGATGAAGCTATCAATTGTTTTAGTCTGCAGAAAGCTGTTTCTGCTTCAGGTGTCCATTGTAATACATCTTGTGCTGCCATTGGTGTTTTATATATTAAATCAGCCAGTGGAGCAGATTCTAAAGCATAGTTTGATATCCAGCTTCGACAAAAATTAGTCGTTCCCAGGAAGGACATCATTTCCTTCTTGGTTGCTGGTTTAGGTGCCTGTAAAATTGCTGTTTTTCTGTCTTCGTCTAATATTCTACCTTCATTGGATATTACATATCCTAGGTATCTAACCTGTTTTCTCCAAAGTTGTAACTTATTTTTGTTTACTTTGTGTCCCTGTGCTGCTAAAAATTTCAATAATGCTATCGTATCCTCCTTGCATTGATGCTGGGTAGGGGCTGCTAGCAAAATGTCATCTACAAAAAGTAGAATCTGACTACCTCCTGGTACCTGCCAGGTTGCTTGCCATTTCTTGTGCAAATATCGTTGGACTTTCACAATATCCCTGCGGTAGCCGAGTATAGGTATATCTTTTACCCTGAAATGTAAATGCAAACCAATACTGGCTATCAGGATGTATAGGTATTGAAAAGAAAGCATTGCTTATATCTACCACAGTGAAATATTTTTGTTGTGGCTTCAAATCATTCAACAAGGTGTGTGGGTCTGGCACCGTAGGTGCTCTGGGTATTATTGCATTGTTTACAGCTTGTAAATCCTGTACCATCCGCCATTCCCCATTTGCTTTTTTAACAGGAAATAGAGGGGTGTTACATGGTGAATCAAGAGATTCTACCAGTACTCCTTCCTTGAGTAATGCTGCTATTATAGTCTTGATTCCTTGCTCTGCATCTTTCCTCAAGAGGTATTGTCTTTTCTGTGGTCTAAATGCTGATATTGGTGTAATAGTTACTGGTCCTGCTGTTTGAATAAGTCCTACATCTGATTTACCTGTTGACCAAAGAATGTTTGGTATGTCACACAAGGCTTTTTCTTCTTCTTCTAATAAGAATGCTAATCAGCTGTCTTCACTAGTTTGTAAGTGCACAGCTGGCTGTGTCTGTGTTAGCCAATTCAATTTCTGTTTTTGTATTCCCTGCTCTGATAATTCTAACTCAGTTTGTTTTTCCCATCTTGTTACTTTTTCTCCTAAGTCCGCCCATTTCACATCCTTGTTTTTTGTTAAGCTAACATGTGGTAGTCGATTAGATTTGTACAGTGTCATGAATTCCTGAGGTAGTGAACAGCTTACCACACTGTTTCCCTCAGTATCCCAATACAAGGTTCGTAATACTAATCTGTTAGCAGGATTTTTGAATAATTCTTGCTCATATTCTTTATCAGGTCCTGGCATACTACAGTAGTATAGAGTACAATGTAACAAATGTTGTTGGTCAGTGTCAAGGGAGGGGGCCTTACTGATGGCTACATTCATCAGTTCCTCGGTTACTGCCCCTGGACCAGTCGTAACTAGGTCCTGGCTGTACCAGTAAAATGTTTCACCCTCCGGTCGCACCACAAAAGTATTCATTTGTCTTTGTGCCTCCATACCCTGCATAGTGGGAACTACCGCTATGCCAAATATCTGCATAAGATCTCTTCCCAGTAAGTTTACTGGACATTTTGCAGAAACTACAATTTTACTTTTCTGAGTCATACCTGAAACAGGGTCAGTTATTGCTATATCATGGGAGAGTGGCTCCCTATATAGCTGTCCATTTGCTGCTTTCACTAATACATAATCAGGTGATTCGGAATATTCTGGCAACTTTGAGGGGTGTATCAAAGTCCGTGACGCTCCTGAGTCACACAGGAATTTTACTTCCCTTCCTTCCACCAGAAGTGTAACTTCCGGTTTTGTGTCTGCCAAATAGAGTGCCAAGCTCAGTAATGCCAAATCTAAAATTTCACTTTCTTCATCCTCTACATCTGCTTGCACTTCCTCTGTTCCTTCCACTACATTTACATTTGTCCTTTGTTTGTTTGCCTTTCCTGATGATTTTTGACTTTCATCACTATCATATAGTCAGTCCTCATCACCCTTGCTTTCTGTAGTCACCTTTTTATTTAGCCTGCAATCCCTTGCTAAATGTCCTTTCTTTCCACACTTAAAGCACTCACCTTTCTTTTTTCTCTCTTCAAAATCGTCTGACCGTTTGTCAGATTGTCTATTTCCCTGGGCATTTTTCTTACCCTTTTTACCTGACTGTACTACAAAGACCTCAGCTCCGTCTTCAGCTGTGAAGACCTGTGTCTTCTTTTTCTTTTTACTATTAAAGTGTCTTTCAGCATATCTAGCATATTCAAGTAAGGCTTGTAGCCTACTTGTTCGATGATCTATCATATGCTTTGTAATAAAGCTACTGATAGGTGCAATGCAACCTTTCAAAAACGCATTTTTCAGTTTCTGTTCATACGAGGTATCATGTGTCTGATTTTCAGGAATAGCCATACCACTATGGTTATTGAAACATTCCAATAATCTACCATAGTACCCATCTACAGTTTCATTCTCTTGTTGTATGAATTGGTTAATGCAAGTCCAATCTGCTCTAGGTTTCCATTTTTCAGAAATTCGATCTGTAAGACCTTTTACTCTGTTGTCTAGTTCTGCGTCACTATGTGGGAGTGGTTTAAGCTCTGCATTACGAGGATTCCAGGTGCCACAAATCATGTGCCAGTCTGGACCCACAATTTGTCTAACTACCTTTTCTACTTCTTCCCCATTCAAGTGGTAACTTAGCCTCATACCTTGTAAATCTTGTAAAAACTTTGTGTAATTAACTTTTGGATGAGGGATTCCCTCTGTAGCTTTCCGAATATCTTCCGGTGTCCATGGTCTGTATACTAGAAGAGTTGGGTCCTGCCCTTCCTGTCCTGCCTGAGGATTTGGTACCTTGATTAGTGGACAGATTTCTTCCTCACTCTCGTCTAGTGTGTTTCTCCCTATTTGATATAAGTCTGTGTCCCCAAGTGTTTTATGTGTCCGGGACCTAGTTTCAATAGGATCTCTAACAAATGGTTTTAGTGTTCTTGTGACTTCAGGATAACGTGGAGGTGGACCAGCTTGTCCTCCTGCTTCATATCCTGAAAAAGGCATTGGAGGGGGCGGAGGAGGAGGGGCCGTCGCTATTACTGTATTATTATCCTCTTTATCTAAAAATAACATCTTAGCATTCTTAGTTTTTTGTTCCCTTCGGTTTACTTCCTCAATCCACCTGTGTGCCTGAGGAATGCCTAATCGCTGTTGTTTTTTGCCTGACCTTCTGCGTCAGATTTAAGCTGTTTTAAAAGTTTAACTAATGAAATTTTATTTAATTTACCGTCAAATCCGTATTTATTAACCCATTTTGTATAATACCTTACATTATCAGCCCGTTGTAATTGCATATATTTTGCGTCTTCAGTTAGGGGCGGATCTCGCGATGTTTTAGTGCACTGATTTCCCATTCTAAAAGAAAATGTTACGTAACCCTTCTCACCACGTGGTATTTCAGTTCCTTACACAGTTTATCTAGAATAACTGCCTACCTTATTCTGTTTCCCTGATCCCTGACAAAATATACAGTAATTTCCTTTTGTCCCTGATCTGTATAACAAATCTTCTGACAATAGTATTTACTGCAACCTAGTCCCTGATCTAAAACAGAAAAAAGGCAAATATCTTCCTACCTGAGCCTCCTGAGTCGACCAGTTCGAGACCGCTCTTCGGCCGCAGATCAGAAAGTGGCCAGCCTCTCAAAACGACAATTCAGTCGGAGGTCTTTTATGTTTCAAGAAGAACCGTTTTGGTAGCTTCTCCTGTGCAGTGTTCGACCACCGGTACACTCTGATCTGTAGCTGTCTGAGGGTTTCCGGTTCAAGGAGGACCAAACTGTTAAATAAAAACAAAGATAACAACACAGGAGGCTCAGATGCAAAAGTTTACTAGTGTACACCAGGAGGCAAAAAACGTACAAGTACAGAATTTTGTCTGACATGATGCAGGAAGTACATAATTTTATATAGGTTTAACACTCAAGCTGTGCCCACCTTACTGACGTGGTTAGTCACAGGGCACCTACATCACTATGGTCTACAATATTCTATTCATAAGAAAAAGCTGATGTTATACATTTTAAAAGTTTTCCCATGGGAATAATACAGCCTTGCAAAGCACCTGGTCAGTTATAATGTTTTTCTGTAAATGTTACTCCTTCAAGGTTTCAGGCCTGCTCGAATACAATAGTTGGTTCAGTCTTGTAATACACTTCTTTGTTCTTCTTGCAACATTACTTCAGCAGCTGTGTCTTATCTTGGTAACATTCACAAGGCCAATTATCCCAGAGGAAGGAAGAAGATTTTCAATGCTTTATACATTTAATTTCCTGACCCAGCAGATAATCATTAGTGAAAAACATAAGCTTGCTGAGCTGGCTACTGCCAGGGTCAGAGTTCAAATACACTGCAGCTCCAAAGCTTCAAGCAATTACATGTAAAATCATTCTTATTGCCATATTGTAAATAGAATAAAATGCATTATATACTATTTGCTTTTTAGCTAACACTTTATATGTGTTCAAATACATATTTTTCTAACACCGAGTCACACTTGTACTTGTTGTGGAGAGACCCAAGTGCATGCATTATTTGGTGGATACTGGTGCCCAACAGGCAGCTGACCGTAACTTTCTCCTTATTTAACCTAGTGAGTGGGACATCAGTGTGCCTTATTATTGAGCCACCAATGATTAGTGTATTGGGTAGACTGTTTTGCCATAGGGGCTTAGGTTGAGTGGCACACAGTTTATGTGGGCTATGTGTCATGGTGGTTGTGTTTGGGTGAGATGGTTGCTTGTGTTTTTGCCTCAGAGGTCTTTGCTGTTTGGGCAGAGTTTTATTGAGAACCTCCGCAAAAGTGAGTGTGTGTTTTGTGTTACTATGTGAGAGGTGTGGTGGTGGTGTGTGATCCGGTGGGCTATGTGTTCTTTGAGGTGTGGAATGTGTGTTAACCTTTTCTTCTAGATTGGATAGCCCAGTCTTGGTTGGAGAGAGCGTGGCTTCCAGTTTGGTTATGTACGTGCACCTCTCACAAGTGAATGTGTCAGTAGGTAGGAGGAGAGGGTTGTTAGTGTACATGAGGCAGTTTCTACATTGCCTCAGGATGCCCAGGCTCACCAGGTTAATAAGAGAAAGTGTAGGGAACTGACCTTTAGACATGCCTGGATAGGTGCTTAGTATTTAAGTACTGAAGCTGTTATGCTAGTACTGTAGCTGTTATGCTTCTTCGGTCGAGTGGCCTCTGAAAGACATGTGTGAATGGGTGTGCCTTCGCTGAAGGTTGGGCGTCAGGCTGGCAACTCAACACCATAAAAAATCTACTGCCAATCATTAGTGGTCCGGAGTTCCGCTATGGTGACCCCTAACTGTGAAAATCCGAAAAAACAAACATAAGTACTGAAGCTGTTTCTGTTAGTGCTATTAGCAGTTTGTACGACTACAATTGCAGCTGCAAGAGGTTCTGAGCAAGTGCTGTATTTAGAGGTCTGATTTGAGTGCTCAGAGATGAAAGCTAGCAAGATCTAAGGGAACATTTGAAGAGCAGATTTAAGGCACCGGTAATAGTTTACCCTAGCTTAGTGCCACTGTGCAATGCGCAAACTCGTGCAAACACGGGTTTTTAAGTCAGAAAGTTAAAAGGGATAGAAGCAGCCCAAAATGGCCAATAAAAAAATAATTCCTGAGCTGGAAACCACTCCTTTAGCGATAGATAGGCTGCCCAGAGCTTACCCACTCCCACTGATAAGCAAAAAGACTTTCTACTATCTCTGCAAGGTCTGGATAACTCAGAACACCAAATACAGTCCTGAAATCAGCAAGTCTGAGATCCAGACTATTCTAGTATGAGAAAAGGTGGTAAAACGAGCAAGTAGACAGGATTTTTTTAGTTTTTTTTTTTTTTTTTTTAGTTACAAAAACAGAAATGCAGCATAAAAATACACTTTTAAGACTCTAAAAGGCTACCGCACTTGAGTGTGAATCCTATATCAGTAAATGCAGATGAAAAAAATGATTTCTAAAAGTGCAGTACACAAAATAAGCAGAGAATAGTTAAATTAAATAATAAAGCTTGTAAAACAGCTGTAAAGAAGTGCGGCAATGCAAAATCAAGCTATGAAAGTAAAAACAGGTACTTATAATCGAGCAAAGTCTCTCTCTTCTTTCTGCTGCTGTAGTATTCTGCACGATGCCCAAACAGGATCTGCTGAGGTAAAACAAGCCAAAACCCATGCAAACACAGGTTTTTAAGTCAGAAAGTTGAAAGGAATAGAAGCAGCCCAGAACGGCCAATAAAAAACAATTCCTGAGCTAAAAACCACTCCTCTAGTGATAGATACACTGCCCAGAGCTTACCACTCATACTGATACGCAGAAAGACTTCCTTCTATCTCTGCAAGGTCTGGCCAACTCAGAATACCAAATACAGTCCTGAAATCAGCAAGTCTGAGATCCGGACTATTCTAGTTTGAGAAAAGGCAGGAAAACGAGCAAGTAGATAGGACTGTTTTTTTTTGGGGGGGGGGGTTGTTTTTAGTTACAAAAACAGAAGTGCAGTATAAAAATACACTTATAAGACTCTAAAAGGCTAGCACACTTGAATGTGAAGCCTGTATCAGTAAATCCAGATGAAAAAAAAGATTTTTAAAAGTGCAGTACACAAAATAAGCAGAGAACAGTTAAATTAAATAATAAAGCTTGTAAAATGGCTGTAAAGAAGTGTGGCAATGCAAAATCAAGCTAAGAAAGTAAAAACAGGTACTTAAAATCAAGCAAAGTCTCTCTCTTCTTTCTGCTGCTGTAGTACTCTGCAGGATGCCCAAACAGGATCCGCTGAGGTAAAACAAGCCAAAACCCATGCAAACACAGGTTTTTAAGTTAGAAAGTTGAAAGGGATAACAGCAGCCCAAAACGGCCAATAAAAAACAATTCCTGAGCTGGAAACTATTTCTCTAGCAATAGATAGGCTGCCCAAAGCTTACCTCTCCCACTGATAAGCAGAAAGACTTCCTTCTATCTCTGCAAGGTCTGGACAACTCAGAACACCAAATTCAGTCCTGAAATCAGCAAGTCTGAGATCAGGACTATTCTAGTTAAAGAAAAGGTGGGAAAACGAGTAAGCGGCAATGCAAAATCAAGCTAAGAAAGCAAAAACAGGTACTTGTAATCAAGCAAAGTCTCTCTCTTCTTTCTGCTGCTGTAGTACTCTGCAGGATGTCCAAACAGGATCCAGTGAAGCAAAACAAGCCAAAACCCATGCAAACACAGGTTTGGATCCGCTGAGGTAAAATAGGCCAAAACCCACACAAGCACAAGTTTAAAATAAGCAGCCCTTGCAGGTCTTTACCTTCTTTGGGTAATACAGCCACCTCAGCTTTCTCCCAAGAAACTTGTGCTTCCCCTCCTTTTAAAATGCTATTAAACAAAATCTTCAGGATCTTCATCACTTTCTTCCCTCCTAACTTCTAAATGTTCACAAGAATACCATCATGATTCCTGGAGACTTCCTGTAAATTGATTATACATCACTATTTTTATCTCATCTCCTCCTACTTTAAGTATTTGTTCATCAACAACCCTTTCCACTTTCTTTTTTTTTCGCAAAAATGTTTTATTAAGAAAAAAGTGTTAGATGACAAGGAGATGATCATAAATATGGTATTTACATTAAAGAGTAAAAACAAATATTTCATTAACAACAAAAACAATAACATTAGCTATTTACAGGGTGTCTACCTGAATAGGAAAGATAACTGTTATATTCATTGTAATGATTGCTTTTCAAACCATGAGCCTTTTAATGTTTGTTTGTTGATTGTTTGTTTAGCAGATTCTTGAGTTTAGTCCATGAATTAAGTGCTGGGGTTGCTTTAGAAGCTCTTCCTTTAATTGATAGTTACTCCAGTTGATAAGCTTCGGTTGGAATGTTCAGAAATTCTTTCATTGATGGGGTTCAGACATTCTTCCAATTTTTTGCAACTACCTTCCTCGCAAGAGTTAGAAGACTCCAAAGAAGAGAATAATTATTCTTCTTGTTGCATGTTGGGATTGGCACATTGAGAAGAATTAAAGAATTGTTTAACATAAAACTATCTGTGATCAGTGCTTGCAGAAAGAGATTAACATCTTTCCAGAATGGTTTAATTACTTTGCATTCACATATCATATGCTGCCAATCAGCTCTAATTTCCATATCACATCTCCAACATTTAATTTTTTTATTAAACATAAGTTCAACTTTGTATGGGGCGATGAAGATCCTGTGAAGGAATTTCCAAGAAAATTATTTCCATTTCAAGGAGGCTGTGCTTTATTATGAGGATGTGAGCATTAATGTTTTCTCACTATTACTAGGATGATAATTATTAATAGTCCTATAGTAATCACAATAGTTATTTTTAAAATCATTTGTCTTTTCTTTACTGATTTTGTATATTTTTGATAAAAGTCATTTTCTATAATATCCTGATGCATCAGTAATATTAAAAGTTCTAATCCCTTTCTACTTTCTGTTGCCTAAGTCACTGCGTTAAAAGTTTTTGTGCTCTGGAGTTGTTATCAGAGCTATTTGCTTAATAGCAATCTTTCTAAACTCATGCATATTATCCAAATATTCCCTTATTTCCTATTTAGCATTCTGCAGTTGTTCCTGTTCTTATTTTGTGAGATTCATCATATTCTGCAATACATTAACCTTTGTCAGCCTGTCTAAATATTCCCAACTACTTTGTTTTAATCTATTATATTTTTACCCTATTTTTAAGTTCATTTTCATTTTATCATTCTCACTAGCTCTTCCTTCTAAAGAAATGTATAGCTTTCCTAATAACTATTGAATAATTTCCACTACCCATTTTTTAAAATCCTTTCTTTTCAACAGGTAGGTGGGAAAGCACAGTGTTTCGTTTTTTACTTCATTACCACACGTTTTTATCAGTGCATGATCTGAAATGGTTATTGGATGTGCATTGAAGCTTTCAATTAAATGTACGTGTTACTGTAAAATATAATTCTTATCTAGCCTAGTCCAGTTATTGTACCTTGGGGAATAATATGTAAATTCTGTTGGAGTTCCTGTTACTGAATTCATGTCTTCCATAAAAAAAATATTTTCATAAATTTCTTTAGAAATCTACCCTCTTTTGTTATATTTTCCCATCTAGGCCCCCCACCATGCATTCTCACTGTTACAAATTAAGTCCCAATCCCCACCTGCAAGAATCTAAAATGTAGGTTATCCATGCTACAGCGCATGTTACAGCCTGTGCTCCTGCTTGCATGGATTTCTGTCCTTTTCTTATCAATATCCCCCTCTAAGACGTCAAAAAGCAGCTTGTATGCTTTTAGAAAACAATTTTTCAGCCCTAATAAAGTGCACTGGCTATCTTTAAATACAACTAAATTATGCCTTTGTTGAGATCCAGGTTGAATTTTACCCAAAAGTGGGTTTTAATGGCACTGCTTTTTCTCAGTTTCTGTTTTCACACTGAGAGAGCTGAATTTAAGCTGGTGATCAGTGTGCAGCCATCTTGGAAGTAATCCTTTTGCAAATGATTGTATGCAAGTCTAATAGCTGAGGTTATTATGAATGGGTGGTGCTCTGTGCCTGCTTATCTCTTGATGTGCACTCATTCTTGCTATCCACTGTCACCCTTATTATTTGTTTGGCAATCAGCATTGCTTTAGCATTGGTTTATGGCGTACTGGGTAATCTCAGTAGCAGGAGAGTGAAATATGCTTGCTATATGTTTCACAGGCAACTGCACCCTTGTCTAAAGGACCTAGAAATGCATCGGCCTCATGCAAGGGAAAGGCTAGATAGTGTTGTACAACTTTCAGGACTTTTTCTAAACCCACTTTTATTTCAAAACATTTGTAACATATTTATCACAATAAATGTTAGTATGAAACACCAGTATGAAATAAAAAATAATAGACATCTTTGTTAGGATACCATTCTCTACATGATTGTGAGTTAAAGCACCAAGATCATCTATATAATAATCTTCTAATATAATCCTTGCATACACTTCAATGTTTACTGAATCAAATAGCGTAGATAAATCTCATGATATATAATATTCTTTTCTCAGCACACCTGGTGGCCAGAATACCCTCTAACAAGCAGTTTTATTTACTTTCTTAATGGGATTTTGGTCACAATACTATAATCACAGTATCCACTTGTTTAAATATTTTGATGTGACTTTTCCTGCAGTGTCTTTTCTTCCATTTCAGAGATGTAATCCATTAATATTATTATATCCTGGACTATGGGCACCATTCTTCATTTCCACGTACAGTTTTTTTTTTTTTTTTTTGTTTTTTTCTCTGCTATTATAATCTGACAAAAAATGCATTTTGGTGATTAGATGAGTCATCCACCCAAAATCATATTCAAGCAGAAACTATTTTTCCTGTGGTTAAACTGACCAATAAGCAACTCTTCCATCAAGTTTTGTAATAAAAGTTACCAGTTCAGAAAAAAATATGTTCCCAGTTCTCCAACTCCCCCTGCCCCCATCCAAACATCACCAGTATGTGTTAACTTGTATAAACATTTTTGTAGCCTAACAGTCTAAAATACTTGTGGAGGCATTTCCATGCAAAGACCATAATTTTTTTTGTTTTGGTGGCATACTTAAGGGCCACACAAATCTCTATCCATTGTGTCTACTTCATAACAAAAACAAACATTAATGTTTTCTCCAAATCTCACAAATTTCTTTGATTGCTATCTCTCTTTTTTTCTGATATAACTTGTAGCATCTGCTCATTAATCTTTTTACATTACAAATTTCTTGTGCTAGGTTTTAAAGAAGTCTGCCAGCTGCAGACATTGTGTTACTCTCTCCCTTTTGTTTATGATCTGAGTTAGTTCTGTTTGGAGACTTAAAAACTTTGATTTGTCATTAGGCTTTTAGATCAAAATTTCCATTTACATCCCACCATGTAATTTTATTATTTCCTTCTCTCAGTTGCTCCCAGAACATTGCCTACATTTTTTTCTTTTTTTTCCATTTTCCATCAATTTACGATCTCTTATTCTCTCTGACTCAATTTCTATTGGCAAGATTCCTTGTTTCATCTCCTTAATTTATTTTGTTAGAACGTTTTCCTTGCTGATTGACATATTTTCACTAGGTTTGTCTTACTTTTACTTTCTTTGACCCACAGTACCTACACAAAATGTTTCTGTTTTACCTAGGGAGCCCAGCTTGTGCCAGTAGCGTTCCCTTCCAGCTTGCTGTACAGTCCTCATCTGTACTGAGCGAATCCATCTTAGTAGTATAGCTCTACAATGATCATACACTCTGGGACATTCAGTCTTTCATACTGCAGATGCATCACTCATTTCTTATTTGCTACTCTTACATGCTTCTCTTCCCATATAAATTCTCTTGGCTGCTTCCTTATTATTTCCGAGTATTTATCCTTTGTTAAAAAAGCTTGCCTTAAAAATTTTATCAATGGTACCAAAAGCACTTAGTAGCTGGATTGTTATGGTCTAAGTCCATACCATTAATTTGTTATCCAAACCTTTAAATATTTTTCCTTTTGTGTCCCCAAAAATATGAAGCTAAATGAACCAAGGCAAAGAACACTGACAGCTAAGTGTCTGAAATTATTCCATTTCCTGAAACACCAGGGATACATCCAATTTTGGGTTAGTTTTATACAAACACACACACACACACACACACACACACACACACACACACACACACACACACACACACACACACACACACACACACACACACACACACACACCAGTATTTCATGGCAACTTCCACAAATAAGGCCATTTTAATCTGAGAACTTGTCCAGTTGTAACCCTGAATCTGACATTTTCTAATAGAGGCAGCTGATGGTTCTAGGCATAATGCAAACAACAGAGAGGACACGGGACACCAATGACAGGTTTCATTTCTCATCTGGAGCTCTTCTAATAATCTGTAACTTCTTTGCATACCTTAAAGATTATCTTATGCAACCCCTCTTGGAGTATAAATGCCTTCCTTACCCTTTCATCAGGGCATGTCAGTTACTTTTTTGTATCTAGACTCACTACCAATAGTGAGTTTCCTATTTCATTTGTATCACCATCTAGTAGCATAGATTTTTTTACTCATATTATCGAAAGCTTGTTTCTCCACGGCAAAGCTGTACTGATTAAAGTTTATCAAGTTTGGATATTCTTGTTGCTAATATCACTATGAAACTTTTATAGTCATGATTCAGCACTGCAACTGGTCTTTATGAAGCAGGATTTGTGTAGTTCTTTCCCTCTTTTTTAAATTATTAAGACTGTTGTTTGCTTCCAGGATGCTGGGATGTCTCCAGCCTTAAGAGACTTGTTAAAGAGATTCACCCAAGCCCCTATTAATTCTTGATCTCCAATTTTCCATATCTCTACCAGTATTCCAGCCCCATTTGCTGATTTACTTACCTGTTGTTTATACAGCTGCGTTTTTACTTCATCTGATGTAACAGGAGACAAGAATTGCTCAGCTGGTATAATATGAAATAACACAGATAAAGTTATCCTGTCCCGAGAGCATTGTATTCTCTCTAGTCTGTCCTGTGCCACATTTTCTGCATATATAGCTCTTTCTGAAAATCTTTAAAAATGTCAAAAAATTCTGCTAAAATTTCTAGTTATGACATCTGAGAATGGAGCTTTGACGTTTGGAATACCCCCTTCCTTTATCTATTGCCTTAGCTCTGTGATACGTATTTCTGGGAATTTGGTGTATTTCCAAAAAAACAAAACAAAAAAAAATCATATTTATGGCCAATCTTCTAAACGTGTTCATTCTATCTAAAGGATTATACATTTGTTCATTGACTTGATTATATGTTTCTTTCTCATTCAGTTTCTTTGCTACCTTCTGGGCATCTTAAGTCTCTGCATGATGCCCACAAACTTGTATTTCTATCTAAATGATGTTTAAAGGGCTTTCTGTTCTTCATACTACTATTTGCTGTTTTTAACAAAGAATAAAAATGAACTCACAATTCCTTCCTTGCACAAGCCAGCCCTGTGCAACAGAGTAATAAAGCCCTGACTGTGAAGCAGGTGACCCAAGTTTAACTAGTAGTTTGAGTTCCTCAGTGAGCTGGCCAGGGAGGTTGGCAGTGAGTGGCCACTGACAGTTCACTCAAACCTATGGGAGGGAAGTGGCTGCAGCTTGCACACAGGTGACACATAGCAGGAGCATAGATGTTCCACCTAGTGGAGTCCAACACTCCCAAACATGTGTACATTCACCTGTAAACCCAGAGGAACTCAGTGTGCTGAGTCAGGAGACAAAAATAGCAAGCAGAGCCTGGAAGAACTGATGAGGGGGTGCTCCCTGAAGGAGAAGGTATCCTTCTCCACAGGACTAGCAAGCTGGCCTGGTCCATACAATGCACAATGCTCTGTCCAGAGATGATAGGGATTTCTGAGCAGGAAAAAGTGGGCTATAGGGCTGTCATCTAGTCTGAGAATGTCTGTCTCCCATCTTCCCAGAACGAATCAGCTGATTGGGTGCAGATAAAGGTGTCATAACCAAGGTCCTACAGGGAGAAAAAAATCCTTCTTACTCCATTTCTGAATCATATTCCCTTTAAAAATACAATGGAAATCTACACCATTTAGTTCACTGATAAACCCCTCATATACAAAAGTCAAAGTATTAATGGTGAGTAGGCCAGGGCCAGGATACTACTTCTTTAACCATACATGCATGTTTCTGACTAATAAAATCTTCTATTCTCCACAAGTTCTGGTATCTAACGGAGTAAAAAGTTTATACTAAAAGGATATTTACCAGTTCCACTATATCAACCCAGACATTTTTTCAGAAGCTCAGAAAACCCTACCTGCCCCTTATATTGAGGACTCTCTAGGTCTTGCACTAGCATCTAGTATTTTATTTCTCAAATTCCAGTCCCCTCTTCCCCCAAGGTAGAATACACTGATAGAAAGCTAGCATTTCAGTTATCACTATTCATATTTCAACATGTTCTGTCCTACAGGAAACATACATGTTATCCAAGGTTAACTGCCTACCTTGCCGGTATCCAAACAGCATCACAAACCAATTTTCTCTGTTTATCTTTATAACATTTCTAGTTATCAAAGTTATTATAGCTCTATGCTTTGCCTGTTATGCCCTGCATGATCACCTTCCCTAACCCTCCATCTCATCAAAATGTCTCCTGCAGCATAATTATAAATATTAGGACCAGGGAGAAAATCTCCAAATATATACATAAGTTGCAATTTAAACATAGCTTTCAAAATTTAACAGCTTTCATTTTTAACAATAAGCATTTAAAAAGTTTCAACATAAATAAATGACAAGTATAAATATATGTCATAACTAAGATGTATGTATAACAAACAGTGTCATTATTTATGTTTGAGTGATGACAAAGACTTATATTTATGTATAAAATTAACATAAAAAAGAGGAGTAGGAAGATGAAATGAGATCAGCCTGCAGTAGAGCAGGTGCATAGCCAAGTGTTGTTTTGATGTTGTTTTAAAAACATTTTGAAGGCAGATAAACTAGGAGTAGGCCTAATAGCAATGGGGAAACAATTCCATACTTTTGTTAAAGAGCAAGAGTAGTGACACTGTCCATTTTGTTTTTGAAGATTTGGTGATATTTAGCAGTTGTTTGTCCTCAGATCTTAGGGTTTTGTTTGGTTGGTATGGTTTGATTAAATTGTTTAGTGATGGACAGGCAGAGGGCTTGTAGACTGGGTTATGCAGTGTTGATAGCTGGATATAGAGAAGTTTATTGGGGAGTTCAACCCAGTTAAGTTCATGCAGAGACCTACAGTGATGAGTATAGTATTTAGAGTTAGTGGAAAACTTTGCCACTTTGTTGTAGCACTGTTCCAGTTTGGACTTACAGGAAGTTTGTAAGTTGGTGAGAATGGTGGCATCATAGAGCAGGGATGGGAGCAGGAAAGTTTTAGCCAGGGTGATTTTAGTTGAGGTGCTTAGGAAGTGGGGTCTATATCAGAACGTTGAATACTTAGGTTGTCTAATGCCTAAATGTCAACACCTAAATGTCGAACGCTGAAAACTGCAACAAGCCAATTACGCAAATTTTTCCCCATGAAAAAATTTGCTTGGCCAACAAAAAAAAACATACTTTAAAACCCTAATCAAGTGGGGGGCTTCACCCCACACACACCCCCGACTTAGGGGGCTGTGCCACTCACACACCCCCTAACTAAATATACCAACTCCGAGATCGCTCTACATCAGGGAAAAGGGCAAATTCACGATGATGGCCAAGTGAATTTTTTCCCTGAGAATTTCCATAATTGGCCGGTTGCGGTTTTGAGCATTCGAAGATTAGGTGTCGACAGGCGTTTGACAACCTAAACATTCAACAACATAATAGGAACCCTAGGAAGTGTTTGTTTCCGTAGAGAAGACCTAATTTCTTTTAAGTTTTCTTAATATTTTGCTGGATGTGGAGGTTGAATTTCAGTTGATTATTTATAATGACTCCAAGCAGTATGGTGTGCTGTACTATTTTAATAGCTGTATTATCTGTCAAGTATATTTTGAACTGCTGTATATTAGATGAGGGATTTTTGGGGTGAAAGAGGATGAGTTTGGTTTTCTTAGCATTAGGAAAAGTTGTGCATTTGTTAGCCAGGTTTCAGCATCAGTAAAGGACTTTTGTGTGATGGAGAGTATCTTGGGATGAATGCGAGAGTTGCAAAGAATTGTAGAATCGTCAGCATATTGAATGAGAGTTCCGGGGGATGAGGAAGTATTTAGGTTGTTTGTGAATACATTAAATAGTAGGGGACTAGGATGGAGCCTTGTGGGACACTTGTAGGGTTATGGAGGAAGGGGAAAGTTTGTTTGCCCATTTTACAAATTGTTTCCTATCTTGAACATAACTCTGAAACCACTGTATTGTAGTCTGAGAAAAATGTAAGTTGAAGAATGTGCCCAGAAGTACGGGGTGGGAAACTGTGTCTAAGGCTTTACAGAGGTCTATGAAAACTGTAGATACACTAGTTTCCTTTATCTCTAGCCCTGTTCATGGTGTCTGTAAAAGATATTAAGGCAGTGGATGTGCTGTGGTATGGGCGGAAGCCCTGTTGAGTTGATGTGAGTAGATTAGTTTGGAGAAGTAATTGCATAAGCTCCTGGTGTATACATCTTTCAAGAATTTTGGAGATGGGAGATAAAATGGATATGGGATGGAAAGTGGAAGTTTCTGTGGAGATACTTGCTTTGCTAATTGGGGTGATATGTGACATTTTCCATATACTGGAAACCAGAGATTCTGATAAAGACCTATTGATTAGGATACATATCGGATAGGTGATGGAATCAGTGGCTAGTTTAAGGTATTGGGGTGGGGCATTGTCAGTTGAGGTTGAACAGGGTTTTAGTTTTAGCAGTAGCCTTTTTATAGTAGCAGTAGGTATGGGGTGAAATGAGAAAGTGGATGTGTTGTCTTTACTGGCATTATATATGCTATGTTGGGTAGGATCAGAAGTAGTAATGGAGGTATTGTAGGTGTTGGATATGGTAGTGGAGAGGGGAGGGGGTGGTGCTGGAGGTGTTTGTCAGTAGGTCTGCTATAGATTTAATAAAATGCTTGTTAAAGTCTTCATCTACTAGGGATGAAGAGGCTTCTGGTGCTGAATTGTGTTCCTTATTTGTACCTGGGTTAAGTAAGGTTGGTATAGAATACCAGAATTTTTGGGGGGTTGTTTTTGTGTTCACTGAAGTTGGGAATAATAAGTTTTCTTATCTTTATTCACTAACCTTTTTATGTTGTTACGAAGTTGTTTGAAAAGATTGAGATTTCTCTGAGTTTTATTTTGCTTTCAAGTGTCCCACCCTATGTCTCTTTGTTTTATAAGGTTTTTACATATGTATGAATGTAAGTAAGTATATGTAAGAATGTGGAGTTGAAGTAATGTACAGCTTCATCAAGAGGAAGACTTTTTAGAGGAACCCAATTAATTTTATTTAGTAGATCATTAAATATTTGCTGACTGAATTTAGATAAATTTTGGACTAATTTTACAGTATGTTGTTTGGGTTGGTGAATTTTGGATCTGACGGCAAATGTTGGAAGATGGTCACTGAGAGAAGTAGAGAGGGTACCTGTGGTGGAAAAGTAGGATGGATGTGATACTAGTATCCAGTTTAGTGTAGAATGGTGAGTGAAAATTGTATTATACCTAGTAGGGCTTTTGATGAGTTGTGAAAACCATAGAGCTTTATACTATTTGTGGGTGAGTTAGATTCAATAGTTTGCCAGTCTATGTTGACATCTCCAAGGATGATAGTCTCATGTTTGACTGTATGGGAGGTCCATGACAGTATGTCTACTAAAACTGGTATATTGTGTGCTGGGGGAATATATACCACTATAATACAGATCCATTTGTTTTGTTAAGGTTTAGGAAGGATAGTAGTAGCTCAGCGTGAGAAAATTTGGAAGTTTCATTATTGTAGGGTGTAATGCTGAGTGAGTTAGGATATAGCAGGACTACCCCCCCACCTTTCTTATTAGGTCTATCTAATCTGGCTATTGCAAAATTGGGGGGGTGTAACTTTACAGTCTTTTTATATTAGGCTGTAACCATGTTTCTGTTAGGGCAAGAATATCTAGTTTATTTTGATCAATCCAGGCATGTAGTGGGGATATTTTGTTGCATAGACTTTGGAGGTTTAGTATTATAATGTTTAGGTTTCTGAGACAGGCTTTATTGTATGGGTTAGTGAGAGGCCCTGAGTTAGGATGTGTACCTCTACTTTGGAGCAGAAAGGAGATTAGGTATTAATACACTGAGCTGTATTTTTTGTGCAAGTTGGATGAGAGGGGTAAAAAGTAGGGTTTACTGTAAGTTGTGGCAAAGTGTTTGGGAGCAAAGTGATAGGGAGGAGAGTACAGAAATATTTGGGGGCATATGTCTGAGAAGTTACATTGTTTCAAATTTGCAAGGCCTTTATAAGGGAAATCTTTCTTCTTAGACCCCTTGGGATTTGAATTTAGTTTTGCAGTCTTTGATTCAGTCTCCATTTGAACCATAAGCCAAATGTGAATTGAAATGTCTAACTTGGAAGAGTGTCTTTTTAGTGGCCATTACATCTGCTAAAAGAGTATCAGAACTTCAAGCCCTATCTTCTATACCTCTTTATTTGATTTTTCATAAGGACAGGGTATCCTTATGAACCAACTATTCCTTCCTTCCTAAGGTGGTGTCGGAATCCAATATTAATCAAACTATCAATATTCCAGTTTTCTTTCCAAATGTTTCAAACAAAGGTGAGTATATACTGCATCTGTTAGATGTTCACAGGCATTTACATCTTTATCTACACAGGACAAAAACTTTTAGGAAATCAGATCAATTATTTGTCTCATTTTCGGATTCAAAATTGGGTAAACCAGTTACCAAAATAGCCTTACTTAAATGGTTAACTGATCATATTATATTTGTTTACCAAAAAGTAGATTTGCCTTTCCCAAATTCTCTAAAAGCTCATTCTACCAGGGCTATGACAACCTTTTCAGTATTTTAACCAGATCTTCCTGGTATGATATTTGTGTAGGTACAACTTGGGCTAACCCTCATACCTTTATTGCTCATTACAAATTGGATCTGGTCACTAGGGGAAGACTAGCCTTTGGCTCAGCAGTGCTCAGAAATATCCTTCCTTAGAGTCCTCCTGGGATTTAGGTAGCTGGGGACTCTGTCCCAAGAGCTGAAAAATGAATGAAAATGACAACATCAGATAAAGAAGTTATGTACTCATCATAACATTCCATCTGTGTTGTCCATTTTCATTCTTCCTCAACTTCCCTCTGTCCAATCCCCTACCATTTTGACTTCTGGAAGGATCAGAAGATGTTAGAGGAACCAATGTTACTTTGTTTGAGCTCCAGATACTGGTATTTGTTATTTTCTATATTTACTAAAGGCCAGCAGACAAGATCTGATGTATAGTGGGGGCTAGTGCATTATGGGTAAGAGAGGGGCTAGAGAGCTTCAGTGTTCCACCAGCTGTAAAAAGTGTCTGAGTCAGATCCAAAGGTCAGATCTGAACCCAATAGTTGAGGAATAATGAAAATGGATGACACAGATGGAATGTTATGGTGAGTACATAACTTCGTTTTATTCTATGCGCTTGGGATTTAATGATAGTCCTCTTCATGTGTGAAAGATTTGTGTTAGTGGCATGAATGCAACTATTCATGCTCAAAGACCTAATAAACTCACATATCTAAAATCAGACTTTAAGCCAGAGCAAAGGGTAGGTGAAACTAAGAAAATCACAGTTATTGTTATGCAGTCCTTAAGGAAGGTAAATCCATGAGGGTCTACTTTCCACATAATAAAAATGTCATCAATGAAGTAAAAATAAAAAAGGATAACATACCAGAAAAGCAAATTTATAATAGGTTTGGTTCCTAGGCTCTTAGGACCACATTGGTGAAGTTTGGGGTCATGCCTTTCCCTTGGCTACTCTACTGATTTGTTTGAAGAATTTGTTTGCAAAGGAAATAAACTGTCGTAAAGTAGTAATTCCAGTAATAAACTTACAGAGTCAGTATTTGTGGAAATGTTTATTACTATGATGAAGGATTCTCTTAGTGGACGTAATACAGTAGGAATGGTGGAATATCATATGCAAGGATTTACATTTATGGTAACAAAAAAACAGTTATCTTGAATGGATAGCCTCCTGATCTTTTTTCTGCCCCCTCCCCACAGGACTGGTCCAAGGGTTCCCCTATCTGCACCCAATTGGCCTGTTTGTAATCTGGACAATAGCCGGGCATCCCCAGGCTAGATGAGAACCCTGTAATCCATTCATTCCTCCCCAGGTAATCTGTTTGGTCATTTGGCCCATTTGTTCCCTAATAGTAATAGTCAAATGGTAGGCAGCAGGCCAGTTTGATGGTCTTGATGAGTGGCCTAACCTCCCCTAGTGGAGCAGCATCTCTCTTGTGGCAGTTCTATGCCCTCCCAGCTAATGGCTGTGACAGGGGCACACAGAACTCCCACACCTGCATGTATATGTACATGGGCAGTACATGCTCATAGGTTCATGCTCCATGAATGCAACATCTACTGCTCCTAATTCGTGTCAATTGAGCACTGAGTCAGATCCCCACCTTCTTCTGCCCAGGGCAGGTCACCTCCCATCCTTCCCTGCCAGCTCCACCAGGCACTCAAATCACTAATTGAACTTGCATCACCTAGGACACAGTCAGGACTTTATCCCTCTTCTCCAGCACAGCCTCTTAATCTTATTGATGAAGATTAGATAGTCCAAAATAAAATAATTTGCTTTCATTGCTAAAGGCTACACAATAAATTTGAGATATATGGCAATTGGATTTGTGATAGTACTCTGCTAGTAATCACAAGATGATTAGGAAAATTTTAGTCTATTTTTATATGGTTTGGGGATGTCACTAGAGGTGGGATGCTTGGATTTTCAATATGAAAGAAGTCCCTAAAGTGTTCTCATGCAGAATGTTTTGTTCAGTCAGCACATTGTGTATAGTTAATTTCTTTATGAGCATCAGCTATGTGGATCCCTGACAGTTTCAGAAAAGTACTTCTGATCATTCAGCAAAATGAATATTTTTTCAGCATAATCTTTCTTATCACAGATGACTAATAATTTCTTTCATAATTCTAACTGAAAATCAAAATACATCTTCTTGAGCGTTCTTGGTTCAGTGGCTGGGAGGTTGCAAAATATGGTACCTTGTGGTTTGGCTTTGAATTGTCTAATTTCTCTTTTATATATTTATAAGGGCCAACTGAGTTTTCAACTGTGTCTTCCTACCAAGAACCTGACTCCAATTAAGCAGAATCATTTTCCTTGTAAACTTAATCACAGTTTTAAATATCCTCCCTAATAATTCTTACAAATATTGTTAAAGCAGTCTTAGCCCTGTAAACTCCCAGAAGATGTGTGTCAACGTAACATCTCGGTTTCCATCACATCTCCAACAATAGTTGGAAACTGACAGGTTTACCTTATGTAGCCTCAAGGGGGTATAAAAATATCTATGCAAACATTTCCCACCAAATATATGGAAGCAGTTCAATTTTGTTGCATATCTAGGTGCCAGATGTGTTTCCCTCCACTGCTTAGAGTTGACATTCCTGTATTCATGCCATACGTTCCTACATTCAATCACCAAACCCTTATATTTCTCCACTAGTGTTCTACATGCTCTGCTCAGTAGAGCTTTAACAGTTACATCTTTTGACCTAGACTCTAAAGCAAATTTCATCAGGTTTGGAATGAAACCTAACTTCTCTCTTTGCCTCCTATATTTTTTATATTCTGATAGTAACCCCTGAAAATGCCAGTGAAGGTGCTCTCTTAAGCTGAACTGCCCCTTTGCATCTTCCCAGCTTATATGTTGATCTTCCTTAGTTACTTTCTCCCAGAATTGCAGCTTACTAAACCCCATACTATTCCTGACTGGCCAGTTTCCACAGTCTGTTGTTTAACCACTCCCATCAAGCCTAATTATAAAGATTTCTGTCCTTCAGTGCCTAAAGCATGGTAAATGAAATATCCTATTAACAGCAGCAAGTGCCTGACAACCAGTCATCATGCATTCCTCCCCCTTTCCTATTTGGCACTGGAATGCAAAGTTTTTTTGCCACCTGGTCAAGCCTGCTCTAGTCACTTGCATGATCTTCCTATTTTACATATAAGTCAGGGCCTGCAGCAAATATATTAACCTCATCTGTGTGGCTTCAAAATACAGCTTCATATCTGGCATTCCCAGACCTCCTCTTGGTTGTACAGGATCATCAGCTTTTCCCATCTCCCTCCCAAATAAAGGATCATGACTCCTTTATCTATCCCTTCCCATATTAAATCCACTAGTGTAAAAAAGTATGACTAACCAAAATAAAGCACCAGATTTTGTTATCACCTGTATTTTCTCATTGATACCAAGGGACAATAATTTAAAACCTCATTTTCTTAATTATCTTTTGTTTGGTATATTTCCACATGTCCTTAGCTGCTTGTACAGAATTCTTCTCAATCCATATTCCCAGGTATGTATAACACTCATGCTTTCACAAGAAGAGAAAGAACAGTATTAGTTCAAATTATTGAGTATAATTTATTGCTATTGCTTTAGTTTTATTCTCATTAACTTTATATCCTGAAAAAAAGATCTGATGTTGTCTGTTCTGTCTTCATCAAATCTGTGGGTCTTGGTTCCATCTCTGCATCAAAGACCTCACTTCTGCCACCAGGCCAGCTGGTCCCTCAGAGCCTCCAGTCTCTTCCACTTGTGGAAGCCCAGATTTCTTCTGACATCTCCCTGGAACACCTCACTGAGGAGGCTCCTCAGAAAAAAAGGTGCAAAAGGAGACACCAAGATTCCCCAGAGGAATCTCTCACGGCAGACACTGACTTCAATGAAGGGGAAGGGTCCCCTAGCTCTACACCTGACATCTCCTTTGGAGACAGTTTGGAAATCCTTCAGCAGAGAGGTGGATAGCTGGCCCCAAACCCCACCCCAGATGAGTCAGTGTTAGTGGTGGCCTTCAGAACCAGCACACCTACATTCTGGGTGTCCCCCCTGCAGACCCCTTAGTGGACCTGGTGTCTGCAAGGGTATGGAAGGAACCAGATGCTGCTGAGCTGATACCTAAAAGAACTGAGAAAATTCTTAGTGCCCCCCAGGATAGGCCCCACTGGATGAAGGACATTCCAGTAGATGCCATGGTGGTTGTGGTGGCCACCAAGAAAGAGTTTGCTCAGGAAAGCTTTACTGTCCATCCCCCTAACAGGGGTTCTAGGGCTATGGATAGATTTGGAAAAAGGATCTATGCTTCTTCCACGTTTGCCCTTAGAACACTGAACTATCATTCTGACTTTATGAGGCTACAGAGGGACTTGCTTAAGGGATTCTCTAGCTCCAGCCTTGAGGCCATGGTGGCAGAGGAACAGAACTCCTTCTCTTCCTGTATGGCCACTCTGCAGTCCACTTCCAATGCGTCCATGAGGCTCATCTCTCATGCAGTACAGAGTACCTGTCGGACGGCCGGTTCTGGCATTGCCATTCAACATCATGCCTGGATATGGCTGTGACTTTGTGGAACCTTTAAGGCATTGTTTGTCAATGCCCCCTTTGACAGTTCTTCCCTCTGGATCAACAGTATGAGACACACTCTCCCACACCGAGAAAGATGGAAAAACTCTGTCTGCCATCAGAATCCGCTTCTCTACCATGCAAAGGTCTTTTTCCAGGAACCAGTGTGGGGAAAAAAAGCTGTGGTTCAGAAAGACCCAGGGTCCTTTCCAGGACCCTCAAGGAGATTTTTCCCCAGGGGCAGAGGGCAGAATAACTGGAGTAGTAGACACCACCCACATGGCAGAGGTGGTCTGCTAAATCAAGGATCTTGAGATTCTCCTTAGGAAAAATCCTTGCAGCATCCCTGAATCATTGCCTGACTGTCCATCTTTGGTGGCAGTCAGGGGACATTGTTCCTTCTACCTAAAAGCCTGGTTAGCTTTCATGAATGTTCCAAGCAAGGCAAAGTACCTTGAACTGATGGGTGCAAGGAATTATATCCGGAGATTACTCCATTCCCTTTTTAAAACTCCCCAAGCCAAAACAACACCTCCCCCATGTACCACCCAATCAGAGGGAGGTGGCAGCTTTAGAAATCGCAAAGTTGCTTCAAAAAAAAATAATCATCCAGGTGGTCCCTCCAGACAAAAGTGGATCAGGAATTTACTCCTGGTTCTTTTTAGTTCCAAAGAAAACAGGGGACCTTAGGCCCATACTGGACCTGACTTACTTGAACAAATCGGTGAAACACATGAAGTTCAGGATGGTCACGGTTCAGTTCATCCTTCCCTTTCTATAGAAGGACAAAGGGTTGTGCTCAATGGACCTGATGTACTATCATATCAAAATGAACATATGCTTCAGAAGGTACCTCCTTTTCAGTCAGGGAGCCAGTCACTACCAATTTTGAGTGCTTCCATTTGCTCTCACCACAGCCCCCAGGTTGTTTACCAAATGCATGACAGCAGCTGGAGTTCACCTCAGAATGCAGGGGATTCCACTTGTTTCCTTATCTGGATGACTGGCTCCTAGTCTCATCAACCAGGCATTTACTGATCCAGGTCAGGGACTTTCACTTGCAATTGGCTCCAGCCTTAGGGATCACTAGAAATCTTCAGAAGTCACAATTACAACAGTACAAATGAAGGATTTTATAGGAGCTCTTTTGGACACAAACAAAGCCCCAGCCTATTTCCCACCAGACAGGATTCTTTCACTGAGGACACATATCAGACAAATGCTAGGTGTTCCAGTTCCTCCAACAAATCTTGTCCTCAGGGCTTTGGGCTCTATGACCACAACATTAAAATTACTACCGACAACTCACCTACACATAAGAATTCTTCAGTGGATGTAGTCAGTTTAATTGTCCCTTCTGCATCACCCCCTTAAATATCCTATAAGACTGTCATGGGTGTGCAGAACTTCTCTACTGTGGTGGCACAAGGTCGACCATTTATTCTTTCCACTCCCATCGCTACTCTGACCACGGACATCTCCCATCTGGGATGGGGGGGGGGTATTACCTGGACAATTCAAAGCATGTGGACTTCCCAAGAGACCAACTTGCATATCAATGTCCTAGAGATGAGGGGGGTGCATCTAGCATTGCAAGCACTTCACTCCCTTTTTCCTCTGGGGACAGTTGCAATTCAAACTGACAACATGTCTGCTGTGTGGTACATCAACAAACAAGGTGGGACCAGGTCTTACCCCCTTTGTCGAAAAACAATAAGATTGAGGCAATGGGCTCTCTCTACCAACTACTTTCTAATTTCAAGGCACATTACAGGGGGGCACGACATACTGGCAGACAGGCTCAGCAGAGTCTTAATGATGCCCCACAAGTGGTATCTGAATCAGTGGCAAACAGGATTTTCCTCAAATGTAGTCAACCTTGCTGTAACCTCTTCACTTCTCTCCTCAATAACAAATACAGCAGGTACTTTGCCTTGATCCCTCCACGGGGACACTCACCAAAAGATGCTGTAGTCCATGCTTGGCCACCCGGTCTACTTTATGCATTCCCACCTCTTCAGCTGATCCTGAAATGTCTTCAGAAAGCATGCAGGTTGAAGAGCAAAGTGATTCTCATTGCTTCCTTTTTGCCTCGACAGGTCTGGTTCTGTGGTCTCATCTGATTTGCCCACAATGGATGCTGGAACCCTTTTCAGATCTGTTGTCTCACCCCTCAGGGCAACCCCATCCGGATCCCCACAACTTGAAATTAACCACATGGTTTCTCCAATTCTGATGATGGCTAGACACTCCAGGCTCTCTACCCCAGTTCAGAGAATTTTGATTTCCTCCCATAAGACCTCTACCAGGAAAATTTATAAAAGTAACTGGAAAAGGTTTTCCATATGGGCCCAACAGCACACACTGACCTGCTGATGGCACCCATTTTGGCGGTTTTGGACTTCCTAGCTGGTTTGTTTCATTCTGGGGCCAGTTTTTCTACTGTCAAAGTTCAGTTGACAGCCATATCTAACTTCCATATTGGAGAAAATGCTGGATCTTCAGCTTCTTCTAGGCTTTGCAAAGCTTTTGTTTGAGGTATGTTTCTTCTTCATCACCCTATCAAGGATCCTACCTCTGTGGGACCTCACTATGGTTCTCCAAGCTCTGGCCTTACCTCCCTTTGAACCCACTGCAAAGGCAGATTTAAAATTTTTGTCTTGGAAAACAGCATTTTTAGTAGACATTACTTCTGCCAAAAGGGTATTGGAGCTTCAAGCCTTATCTTCCAAATCCCCTTACGTTATTTTTCATAAGTTATTCTACGTACTAATCATTCTTTCTTACCCAAAGTCACTACAGTAAATACTATTAATCAATCCATCAACTTCCCTGTATTTTTCTCAAATTTCCAGAATAAGGGAGAATATACGTTGCACCTTTTAGACGTTCATAGACAGATGCGCTTCTATCTGGATAGAACAAAATCTTTCAGAAAATCTGACCAACTATTTGTGGCTTTCTCAGATTCCAAAAAAGGGAAAGCTGTTGCCAAAGCTACCATAGCTCAATGATTGCAGGATTGTATTTGTTAATTTTATTCATCTACGAATGTTCCTTTATCTTGGCAAGTCAGAGCTCATTCCATGAGATCCTTAGCCATATCTCAGACCTTTTTGTCCAGGGTTTCTTTGGAAGACATGTGCAGCTGTTTTGGGGCAAGTTCTCACACTTTTATTTCACATTACAAACTTGATATCATCTCCAGGAACAGGGCTGCTCTTGGCTCTGTAGTGCTCTGGAATATCCTTCCATGAAGACCACCCAGATCTATGTAGCTGGGGACTCTGTCCCACAGGTTTGATGAAGACTGAACAGACATCAGATAAAGAAGATATGCACTCACTATAACATTCCATCTGTGTTATCTGCTTCAAGTCTTCATCACCCTTCGCTCCCTCATTCCCCCTTCCTTGTATCTGAAGGACTTGATGGATAATGTTAGGAACCTTTCTTCCTGTTTTGAGCTCCTGAGCATCTTCTAAGCTCTCTTGTTAAACTATGTACTTTCTTTGCTAAGAGAATTGGCATTAAGCTTGATCTGAGGTATCTGGGAGGAGCGAGGGAGTATGGGTAGGGTGGGAGGAGCTCTAGTTCGGAAGCTTTAGCTTGCTAACGGCCGAGTCGGTTCTGAGGATGGAACCAAGACTGACAGGTTTGATGAAGACTGAAGCAGACAACACAGATGGAACATTATGGTGAGTACATAACTTATTTTTTTAAATGCATTAAGAATATTAAATAGCACCAGGATACCTGCCTTAGACATTAAGTACAACAAAACATTGTCAGCATAAAAGTGAAATTTTTTGAGGTACTCCATTTCAACTGTACCCTTCAATGAGGGAGCTTCTTATAGCAGCTGCTGAAGGCTCTACATACAAAGCAAAAAGCATCAGAGACATCTTGCAACCTTGCCTCATACCCCTTATCAGTAGAAAGAACTCTTGACATATTTCCACCTAAGCATCAGAGACATCAGGCAAACTTGCCTTGTACCCCTCATCAGTAGAAAGAACTCTTGATGTATTTCCACCTGTTTTTATTCTTGCCCATGCCCCTTGATAGAGTCTTTCCATCAGATGAATTATTTCATCAGACACCTGAATCTATCCAGGACAAAAAACAAATAAGACCAGTGGACCCTATCAAATGCCTTCTTAACATTCAAGCCAATCATGATGAGAGGGACGTTCAGTTTTTCTGCATCCTTTTGAATCAGGAGAGTCTTATTAAGGTTGTAAAATGTCTGCCACCCCTCAACAAAACCACATTAATCCCCACCAAACACCCTAATGAGGCTTCTCACTATTCTTTCAGTTAATAGTAAAATGAAAACCTTATAATCATTATTGAGAATAGAGATCAGCCTGTAAGAAGCTGGGTCCCTGGGGTCCTTACCTTCTTTTGTTAGCACAATCACAACCGATACTCTCCATGAGTCAGGTATGGGCCTAGCCATCAATATTTCATAAAAGAGCTTCAGTAGCCATTTTCTAGCCAGTTTCCATACCTCTGTAGGTGTACCATCAGTGTCCACCCGACTTAACTCCTTGCTTGTTTCCTAATACCTCTTTAATCCCTTCCCTGGTAACAAGGTTTCTCAGTCTGCCCACTTCCTGTTGTATTATTTTTGGTAAATCAAGATTCAGTAGAAATTCTCGCATTTGGTTTCTCTGTACCTCTGTGAGCTCTTTGTCATCATACAACTTCCCTTAAAACCTACCAAAAACACTCAACATTAAGCTAGCAAGATCTTTTATTGTTCTCCAGCTTCACAACTAACTGTCATAGCCAAGACCTTTTGAGCTTTAGGGTTGTTATCAAAGTACATCTGTTTGACTGTAAGCATCCTTCGGGCATGAAACTATTCAGATACTTGCACATCCCTTTTCTAGCTTCCTTCATTTAAGATAGGTCAGACTCACTTGATTTTGTAGCTCCTGAATGCATTGCAGGCTTTCTCCCTATTTTGCCACATAATTCTCCCAACACTCCCTTGCCTTAAGTTGAATTTTAATTTTAAACTGTCACTTTAGCCCATCCTGCAAATCCCAATTCCTCCATATACTCTGATGCTCTAGAAAATAAAACCTCTATAGCCATTTCTTGGTCCATTCCTGAAAAGAGCCATTCTCCAATTTATATAAGGAAAAGCTGCAATGCTTTACCCCCTTAAAACATTCACTGCATTCCAGACCTAGCAGTAACAGGGCATTATCAGATATTATGATCAGCTGTGTTTCCATAGAAGTAACTACGTACACATGTTCAGCTGAAGTATATTCTATCCAGGCATGCCTAGCTGTCTGTTACCAAAGGGTGTAAGGTATACTGTCTCTAGAAATTACCTCTTATGATAACATCAACTATGCCAAATGCCTTAAAATAATTTTCCAGAAAGCAGCCCTGCAGATTCACCCTGGTCCTTTTTGGTACTCCAGAAACATCCTTTTTATCACTCACCATGATGTTCATCATGTTTCACTGTTGCAGTCATTACACTTGGGTTATCCTGCTGGCAGGCTACCCACAGTCGGCCTGAATTCCAAAGTCTTGGTCCGGCGTCAGTTGCTGTCACCTCTTCCCTGATGTCAGTGTGCCAGGGGTATAAAAGATGCAGCCGACGCCATTTTCTTCAGTCTTTCTTGCCGCGTGGTACCCAAAGCAAAAGCAGTTCGCAAGTGCCAGTCGGTCGACTCCTGAGATTTTTGAAAGTGAATTTCAGATTTGAAGTCTTCAATAAAGCTAAGTACCCCGTTGGGGAAATTTTTCTTGCTCCAGACCGACGTCAGTAAAAGTTAACAATTGTATTTCTTGTGGGAAGCAAATACCTCATAAGGATTTTCATTCTTACTGTATTCCTTGCCTAGGCCCTGACCACGATGTCGCTAGTTGTTGGTTTTGCGCTAGATTCAGCCAATGCACTATTAAGCGTCGGTTCGATTTTGCTTTACATTAATTTGGCCGAAGGTATAACTATATAATGCCGTCAAAACAACCGGCGACCGGAGTTCATAAAAAGCGCAAGGACAAAGAAAAGGACAGGCATCCGAGGTCCAAAACCAATGACGAAGCCTCTTCTAGGCCAGTCGCCGGTTCTCCAGTTCTCAGTGAGGTACTTTTGCAGCCCCTGACACCTGCTACCTCAGAGCCACAGGCTGTCTCCGATTCCCACGTGGAGACAACTAGGCCTCTGGAAACTTAAGGTATTGGGCATACGGAAACTATTCCCTCAGATGGGTCCGGAGCCGCTGAGCAGGCATCAGCTTCTGAGGGTGTTTTCAGACCTACACAGCTTACTATCAAGACCACTTCAGCAGCAAAGGCAAAGTCTAAACCACCTTTAAAGTCAAAGAAACAAGTACAGCATTCACCTGGACAGTCATCCATGCCAAAGAAACAGATGCTTAAAATGGCTGAGGACCTAATTACTCTGATCAGGGGTTCCCATCCCCCTCCTGATAAAAGGCCTAGGCAAGATACTAACTATGATTCCTCTGACCAGGTTTCTATTTCCTCTGATTCCTCTTCAGAACAGGGATATTCTCTTCCTCCCTATGAGGACTCTGACACTGAAGAATCTATCCCTTCACCCTCTCCTCCTGAGGATTACTCCTTTGGGGAAACCCTGCACACCATGAGGGAGCATTTCCATTGGGAGAAGCAGGATTATTCAGAATCCAAGAAAAGGCTCAGAGACTTTCTTTTACTGCCTCAGCACAGGCCCCTTGCTATTTCTCGTGTACTAGATATTGTTGATGATGTTATTTTCTAAATCCAGTTTATCTCCTGATTCTTTACACCCTGCACCAGTTAAGCCAGACAGGTACTACAGGGTCCCAGATTCTCATAAATTTCTTTATAAAAACCCTGCTGCTGACCCAGAAACAATTTCTCAGGGTCCCAATGGGGTCAAGGCTTCCACTGCAAAAAACCCTGTTCCCTCTGATAGGGATTCTAGAGCACTGGTCAGATGGGGGAAAAGTTTACACCTCTGCTACTTTAGCTGTAAGGGCTTTAAACTGCCAGTTTCACATGCTTAAATATCAACAATACCTAATGTCTTTGCTAAAACAGAAAATGCGTACAAGCTCAGAATGTCCTGAAAATAAGGAAATGCAGGATTTATTGCATGCAGCTGAACAAGTGGGAAAGCATACTTTGCAATGTGGTTTTGATTCATTAGAGGCTTCTTGCAGAGCCGCAGTTACAGGTTCTGTCATTCGAAGGCATGCTTGGTTAAAAGAACAAAGTTTACCTGATCATGCTAAAGCAAAATTGTTGGATGCTCCATTACAGCATGATACTTTGTTTGGTGTTAAGGCAGAAGAGGTGTTAAAGAAAATGGAGGATAAAGCAAAATCAATGCAGACAGTAAAGGATTTCTTACAGGTTCAGCCACCCAGATTTAGCAGGAACTGGCCTTCTAAAAATTGGTCCTTTCCAGTGTCAGACAGGCCACAAAGAGGCAGATACAGATGCCCAAGAGGCAGATCTCAGCCGCAAGGCTCATACAGACCTAAGAAATGGGGTGCTTCAGCCCCCAAAGGTGGAGAAGACAAATCACAACCTTATAGGAAACAGTCCCAATGACGTTCCTCTACCAATGCCAAGCACTTACCTTTTGGCAGCACTCTTAGGGGGGAAAACTAGCACTTTTCTCACAAAATTGGCACATGATCACCCAGGACAAATGGGTACTGATTATTGTTTCCCAGGATTACAGGTTCCACTTTCACACCCTACCAAGGCCAAAAGGTATGCTAGACCTGCCACACAATCAATGGGCAGAGGCACAAAAACAAATTTCTGCTCTCATGGACATGAGGGCTATTCAAAAAGTATCACAGCAAGAGCAGGGACAAGGATTTTACTCAAGACTTTTCTTGGTACCCAGAAAGGACAAAGCTTGTCTACTCTAAATACTTTCCTGGACATTCCAAAATTCAAAATGTTGACACTGCAGCAACTTCTACCCATGCTGGGCAAAAAGGCTTGGCTAGTTACTTTGGACCTCAAAGAGGCATACCTGCATGTCCCAATCAGACAATCTTGCAGAAGACACCTCAGATTCATAGCTGGCTCAATGCATTACCAATTCTCTGCACTGCCCTTTGGCTTATCTACTGCGCCCAGGGTCTTCACAAAATGCCTGGCACCAGTAATTGCATTTTGCAGACAAAAAGGAATTCAAATATATCCCTACTTGGACGACTGCCTTATTCAAGCAGACAGCAAGGACATTCTACTAAAGCATCTGGTGTTTGTAAAAAGATTACTAATTTTCCTAGGGTACACAGTAAACGAAAAGAAATCAAAACTAGTGCCCTCTCAAGAGATAATATTCCTGGGTGCAAACTTAAATACAACTGCCCAGATCGCTTATCTCACGCCAGACAAGCAAAGGCAACTGACTCATTACTTTCAAATGATGGCAACAAAGACCCAGCTACCTGCATGAAAAAATCTGCAGGCTTTGGGCTTCATGGCATCCTGCATCCTGCTAATTCCATATGCAAGACTGCATATGAGGAAGCTACAATGGTATCTAAAAAGTGTTTGGACTCAACATTGCCACAGCCTGGAAACAATAATTACTCTCATTCCCTGCCTGCAACAAGAGTTTCGATGGTGGGCACTGGCCTGTCACCATAACAAGGGACAGCCTTTCTCTTTACCCACAGCCAGGCATACACTAACAACAGATGCATCGGATTATGCCTGGGGATCACACATGGCGGGAAAATGTATACAGGGCACATGGCCCACAGACCAAAAGCATCTTCATATCAATCAAAAAGAGATGCTAGCTGTACAGAATGCCCTGACAGCCTTCAAGGATCTACTACATCCAGGAGGACAGCTATTACTAAAGACGGACAATACTACAGTCATGTGGTACATAAACAAGCAAGGGGGCACACATTCCTACCCCCTCTGCAGGCAAGCCATGACTTTGTGGAACACAGCACTGGCCTATCAAGTACATCTGCAGGTAAAATTCCTGCCAGGAAAGAAAAATACTCTGGCAGACGAACTAAGCAGAAACCTCATGGACCCTCACGAGTGGAAACTAGATCCACAAGTCTTCAGCATGATAACAAAGAAATGGGGATGCCCAGACATAGATCTATTTGCCTCCCCTCACAACTGCCAACTACAGAGATTCTGCACAAGGACTTATCACTCACAAGCATGGAAGGTGGATGCTCTATCATTCAGCTGGAAAAGCCTAACAGTTTATGCCTATCCACCACTGCCTCTACTCCCCAAGGTACTCCTAAAAGTCAGACAAGAGAAGCCAAAAATGATTCTGATTACCCCAGACTGGCCACGCCAGCACTGGTACCCAATCCTAAAGAGCTTGTCTCAAGGGCCAGCCTGGACTTTACCTCAAATTCCTCATCTGCTGACCCAACAAAACAATCAGATCCTGCACTGCCAACTCAGAACCTTAAATCTGGCTGCTTGGCAAATAATATAGCCACTCAGAACACACCCCTCTCTAAAGCAGTTATGGATGTCATTTTGGAAGCCAGGAGGCCCAGCACCAGGAAATCTTATGCAGAAAAATGGAAGAGATTCTGTGCTTGGAACCAGGCACAAGGACTTGAACCACTTGTTCCTAATATTCCTCAGATTTTGCAATACCTAACTGAGATGCTGGACAAAGGCCTATCCTTCTCATCAGTTAAGATCCATGCCTCTGCCATTTCAGCTCATTACAATACGGAACCTCCTATTTTCTCTCATCCACTACTAGACAGTACCTCAGAGGGGCAAAAAACATAAGACCCCCAAGGAGAGCACCTATACTAACATAGGACCTCAACTTTGTCTTGGAAAAGCTCACACTGCCTCCTTTTGAGCCAGCCAATACAGCTGAGATAAAATTCTTATCATGGAAAACTGCTCTGCTCCTAGCAATAACTTCAGCAAGAAGAGTCTCAGTGTTACAGGCATTAATGGCAGTGGAACCTTTTATCATTTTTCATCCGGACAGGGTTTTTCTAAGGACAAACCCAACATTTATGCCAAAGGTAGTATCCAGCGTGGCTCTTAACCAAACCATTCATTTACCAACCTTTTATCCAAATCCCCAGAATAAAGGGGAGAGACTTCTGCACTCTTTGGACACACACAGGCAGCTACGCTTCTACTTGGACAAAACAAAAGTTTTCAAAAACACTGAGCAACTTTTTGTGGCATACGCTGCAGGATCACAAGGAAAGGCTATTTCAAAGCAGATTATTTAAAAATGGATAGGACACTGCATTTGTTTCTGCTATGCACAGCATGGCAAATCAGTGCCTAAGAATATTAGGCCACATTCTATCAGGGCAGCAGCCACATCAGCAGCCTTTCTCAGAGGAGTACCAACCAAGGAAATTTTGGAGGCTGCAACTTGGAGTTCAGTGCACACTTTTACCAAGCACTATCACTTACCTCTTTACTCTAAATCCAGAGCAGGCTTTGCCACTGCAGTTCTGCAGGGCCTCATAGCCACTCCTAATCCTATTTAGACCCAGCCGCCCAACCTCAGCTTTGGGATTCAACCCAAGTGTAATGACTGCAACAGTGAAACACGATGAACATAGTACAGTTGTGTACCTACCATGTTCGAATGTATTCAGTGTTGCAGTCCAGGTTACCCTCCCTTCATTGTTGGGACTTATCTGTACTTCTCTATTCAATACAACCTATGTGGTGTATTTGCTTGTAGAGGAAGGTAATGTTCATGTTAGTGCATGCTTTTTTATTTGCAAATTTTTAGCCTACCCTTTTGGGGGCACCTGACACCCGGGGCAAGAAAAACTGAAGAAAATGGCATCGGCTGCATCTTTTATACCCCTGGTGCACTGACGTCAGGGAAGAGGTGACAGCAACCGATGCCGGACCAAGACTGGAATTCAGGCTGACTGCGGGTAGCCTGCCAGAAGGATAACCCAAGTGTAATGACTGCAACAGTGAATACACTCGAACATCTGAATTTATGGTAGGTGCACAACTGTACTTTCTAGTTTACCACAATAATCAGAATGCCTTGGTGAAATGCAACAGTTTCCACCAACATATGTTTATAGCTGTGGCAATTTAAATTAGGAGGAGCATATACTGAAACCAAGGTGATCCACTTACCCTCCCATTCACCTCTAATTACTGCATACCTACACTCCTGTACTACTAGCTCCTTATCTATAGTCACAAGCACCCCCCTGGCTATAAGGATTATTACTCCCCTTTCCTCACACCCTCCAATTGAGAATGAAACTCTGCCCTGAACCCTCTTCTAGTCAACATTTGGTATTCCTTCTTTGACATGTACATTCCTGCAATAAAAGTATATTAATCTTCAACTTATTCACATATGTTAGAATCCTGCTCTGGTTCAACCTCTCAGTTAACTCATTCACATTCAATGACATCATTTTCATTGTCAGATCTCTACTTCAAGTTAACTTACCTAGGGATAACATTTCTTTCCCTTGAGATGTGCAAATGAATTTAACTGGGTCGGATGCTAGAACACAGATTACCCACAATGACCAAATGCCACTGTTTTTGGAACACATATCAGTAAATCACACAAAACATTGAACCAATTCAATTAATTAAAGTTTTAAGAAGCACATACTTATTAAGAGCAGTTCAAAGAGTAAACACTATTTACAAAGTCTGTCAATGGCAAAGACAATTAATTTGCTTATGTGACCAAATATCTCACTTTGGTCTAACATGCTTAATTATTAACTACATTTATATTGCAAAGTGGAAAAAAAAAACTTATACAGCATCTTGCCTCTTTTAGCCCAATATGGGCAGTTAAATAATGTTAACCATGTCCCCTTTATCTGCCATGCAATGTCCAAACCATGGTCCTTGAATAAATACTCACCCACATAGCTGTCTTTTAACAATGTTATATATCCACTCACCTTTGCAGTACTTTGCCACCAACCCACTATAACTCCTTTAGTTTTAGCTGCTGCTGCAAAAGACCAGCCTGTATAAATTAAAGTTCATCTCTGCTTAGGCTCAGTGCATCTGCTACCAGCTCCTCTTATGTAAACCCTTCACAGTTCAGCTAATCATAAGTCAAACAGAAAAAAGAAAAAATTGATAACTCAGCCTTAAGCATCCCTGATCAGTCCGTGCATTTTCTGATATTGTCTCCTCCAGTCTTGCCAGGTCCTGAGACATCTCAGGCCACCGAAGCAAATTCCTGTTTCTTCTCTAAATCATTTGGAGTTGATCCTCCATGTGTTTCTGAAAGAGGGGAAATGGTTTGAAACTCTGGTAGAGCCCTCACATATGGAGGTGAGCTATGTATTCTGGTCCCGTACTTTCCTTAGAGTAGGCCTGGAGTTTCCTGGTTCTCTTTGGTCTCATAACTTTTTACAGTTCTGCCACAGCCTGTTCAGCATCCTGGAAGGTCTTCTCTCCACTAAAAAAAACCACCCTTAATGAAGATGGGTACAGCAGCTTATAATGGTGTCACAGCTCATGACATGTCTCTGCCACATGTGGATGGAGTAATCATTATCAATGAAAATCCATGGCAATCCTACCTTCATAACTTTTCCCATTTCGCCATACCAGTGAGAATATTTTCTCATTTAGAGTGTAGTTTTGTAGAAAACAATTAGCTTCATCTGCTTATTCTTCATGTTTACAGCGGCATAGACATGATGTACTTGACAGTCTTGCCCCTCAGATTTTTCTGGGAATCCACAAAAATGGAGGTTTTCCTTCCTTTGTCTATCCTCCAGTTCAGTCAGTTTGTTCAAGAGTTTTTCTTGTAAGGCTCCCAGTTATAACATTCAGCCCTTTACTTCACTCCTGGACTTTCTAAGAAGCTCAGTCTCATCTGAGTTTTCATTTAAGGCTTCCTCCATCACATCTAAACTTTTATTGCTAAATGTAATGTACTCTTCCAAGTAGGTGCTGATTTTTACCATCTCAGAGTACATTTGGCGTAGCCTCATCTCTAGTTTAGTCGGGAGAGGTTCCACAGATATGCCTTCAGCCGACCATTCAGCATCCTTAAACTCAAGCTGTGAATGCTGCTTCACACTATGCACTAATTTGCTCCTCTTCTTCCTGGCAGACATGGAAAAGTACATTATGTAACAAAGTTGATACCGTGGTGACTGGAGAATCTCAAGACAAATATTAAGCAACAGAACGACAACTCCATATAAAGTGTTTTGGCGTTGGAGTTGTCGTTCTGTTGCTTAAGACATGGAAGAGTACACCAGTCATACTTCTCAACTTCCTAGCATAAACAATTTGGGCAAAACCAAAAATAATGGGGGGGGGGGGGCAAAGGCCCAAAATAGAGACAGATTATAAACATTGCTCTTTTAAACTTTAAAAGTAATAAGAATAGCAGGATTTGTATTAGCATGCATTTTCTGAGGGATGTGAAGCTTGAAATTCAAATGTACATCCTCAATGATTTGTCAGAAAACCATACATTTTAGGAGAAACAGATGAAAAATATGAGTAAAAAATCTGGACATTCTGTGAAAATCTGGCCATTTGAGAGGTATGAAACTAGTTAGCTAGCTATGCTTAGAGAGTGCACACAGTTACAGGTTTAAAGTGTTAAAATATACTTTCTAATTTTTTTTCATAGTTGAAGAAACAAATTACCATGGTGCTTAGCTGAAAGTCATACCAGAAGTCCTGAGGGGGCCATATTTTGGGAATGATACTGGTTAGAGAACAGCCACGGTGGTGCAGCGGTAGCATTGTTACCTCACAGCAAGAGGTTCTCCCATTCAATTCTCGGTTGGAGCACCATCTGTGGAGTCTGCATGTCCTCCCCGCGGTCGAGTGACGTTCGAAAGACATGCGAGAATGGGTGTGCCTTCATGGAAGGTTGGGCATCAGGCTGGCACCTCGGCACTGTAAAAATCTACTGCCAATCATTAGAGGACCTGAGTTCCGCTGTGGCGACCCCTAACTGGGAAAGGCCGAAAGAAGAAGAACTTGTTAGAGAACAGCTTATTTCACGAAAGCTGTTATCACCTTTTTCATCTTATGGAAGATTAAGGAATCAGAATAATTTTAAACTACATAGCAGTTAATAATTTTACAAAATGGGCTCAGCTGTTAAAAATGCTACTTAGTCACTTGATGTTCCAAAAGAGAGTATTAATGTACAAGGAGAGAGAATGGCTAAAAGCAGGTGCACTTCTTATTCATGGTTCAGAATCTGTATGCTGTGACTAAAACCTTTCCTTCCAAACGTTGTATTGCTTTCTACTCACTAGTTGCTGTTTTAGAAAACAGGACCATGGGATAAACATGCAAACAGAAGACAACTAAAAAGTAAATATTCATCTACTTGCATTTTCCCTGCTTTGGTTCTGCTTTTATGAAGTCATAGTTGCTTTAAAAATACAGATCCAGAGCATAAAGAGCAAACAGAAGACAGCTGAAAATGAATTTTTTAACTGTCTTCCGATTGTGCTTATCCACTTGTGTTTTATTAAGCAGGAAAACAGAAGAACTAGTAGAAATGAGTGCAGAAAAAAGTTACTGGTAGCTGTACTGACTCCTGTGAGATAGATAACCCCACCAACCACACAGTAATTGTGAAGTCTCTCTGTACATCTGTCTCATGGTAGCCAGGCAGGCTTCAAACCATAAAGCACAAACAAGATAGTGTGCAAAATGACTGTGTGTGTGTGTGTGTGTGTGTGTGTGTGTGTGTGTGTGTGTGTGTGTGTGTGTGTGTTTGTGTGTATATGAGTTCCTGTGTTCATATGTGTGTGTGTGTGTGTGTGTGTGAGACTTACAGTGTTAAAATTTGTGTGTGCATGAGCATGCGCATGTGCATGCATGTATGTATGAATTTTTGTGTTTACCTGTGTGATGGTGTGTGTGTGTGAGTTTGCGTGTGTGTGTGTGTGTGTGTGTGTGTGTGTGTGTGTGTGTGTGTGTGTGTGTGTGTGTGTGTGTGTGTGTGTGTGTGCGTGAGTGTGTATTTTGAGTAGAAATTAGTAAATACTCATTTGGCATTTATATTCTGGATGTCATATACATCTATCAACAACAATTACATGTTTTATACCAACATTCTAACTTCAGGTGGAGGAAATATTTTGCATTATATATATGGGAGCCATTAAATTAATCAAACTTTTTTTGGTTGACATCTATTTAGTCAACAAAATTTGGTTGACTAACCAGATGGCCAAGGTGTGAGAGACTGCGCAATTTTCGGGGTTGTGGAATATGTCTTTTCCTGATAATCTCACAGTAACTTAGTATATATAATTAGCATGGGATAGGGTGCAGAAGGCTTACCCCAGTGCAAAAAACAATGTTTTGTGTTTTTTTGTTGTTTTAATTTTGCATGCATAACAATGTGCTGATGTTTATGTTGTTGATGTTTTGTGGTTGGCGTTACGAATGCTGACATTTGGGTTTATTTTCTGTAGACCCATATTTATGTGCGTGTATGTGTGTGTTAAGAATAAAAGAAATGCAAAGCAACTTAATGGACAGACCATTTTCAAAGTGCAATAATGCCCTCCAGAGTGGGTATTACTGGGAAATAATGGATCTTTCAGGGGTGAGGATGCCTCGTACCACCTCTAGACAATCCATTATTTCCTTGTAATGCCCACCATCTCATGTATTATAGTCTGCATAGCCTTATCCATTATTATACAGTTAATTCGCTCTCTCTTTCACATATTGTGCTTGCAATTTATGTTTAGTAGTTTTGCCGTGCTATAGGTGTTATAGTTTAAAAGAAAATGAAATTACTATAAAAGAAATATGTAACCTGTGGCTAACTTTACAGAATGTCCACAGCTACTGACAGGATATTGTGTTCTGTTCTTGTAATAGTCTTTCTGCACAGAAAATCCATCCTCATTAAAGCTGCTCGGGAATGAATGAGCAAATAATCTCTCACAACTCTGTACAAATGTCTTGGTTAAACAGTTCAAATATAAATACATTTACATCATTTATTTTTTATATTTTATATTTTATAAAATATATTTATATATTTTTATATTTATCTTATTGTAACATTTGTTAATGTCTGTTATGTACTTCACAGATAAAGATTCCAGTTGTCTACTGATGTACTATGTTCTTCATCTGTAAATATGCTGTAAGTAATTGCTACGTTAAATTGCTAATCGCTATGTAAGCCAATGTAACTACTGTCTGTTTATTTTAACTGTGGAGCTTTTCTCCCTGGGCCTCTGCTATAAATGGACCTACGTCCAGTCAGACACTCGCGGTCAATAAATGTAAATAAATAAATAAATAAAATAAAGCAGACATTTGAAGTTGAAAACCTATCCTTAAGACATTTTATATTTGTTTTTATCTAGACAAAGCACATTGTTGGCTGGTAACTGTGATCTGTCTTTGTTGTCTCCAGCCAAGTTAATATAAGAGCTGCAAAATATAAAGTAAATTCCCTTAGTTATTGTTTCCACAGCTTTATGTACCACCCCCTACCCTCCTCAGACACACAATTAATAATTTACATGTGTTGGACTTCAGGTCTGATATGGTGTAACTGCTCTGGGAAAAGAAAAGATCTTAGATGTAATTAAAATAATTTAAGTAATTTGGTTTATTTACAAACATTTCCTTTTTATGTCTAAGGAATCGTCTATTAGCATGCACACAGGACTGAGACAGTCACTAGTAAACTGGCAGTGTGTGTGGTCTAAGGTTAAAGAATAATCGTTGTCTTTTCTGTTAGGGTCATGAAGGCTGGAATGTACAAATGAAGGTGCAGGCTCAATATGCTGGTTATATTAAAGTTTAAATACCTTGCTACCTTATGCAAAGCAAGATGTGAGCTAACTTGAGTCATTGTATGCCTTGCCTACACTTTTACATATCTTTGATACAAAGTATAGGGACCCAATGGGCAAGCTAGGAGTTCTAGGGTCAAAAAATGTTATCACTTTTATTACGTATGACAGAAAGCTTTGATCATGTCAATAGAACACATATATAATGTGATTCGCGAACACAGTATGCTTAGCTATCGTTTTTTCCTTTGTGGAGCTGCAGATCTCCACAATAAAGCAAACAGTTTGACAAGCCTGTATGAAGAAGACATTCTTTTTTCACAGAGGTGCTGTGCTATTAGCTAAACACAATGTAGGAGTTACATACAGCTCATGCCTAACAAGTGCACGCAAAATGCAGTGTTGGTGAAACCTGCTGGATACTGGTCATCTTCATTTTATAATAATAATGCAACAGTAACCTCAAATTGATGTAAAAGTTACCGTGCAGGAACTCAGCCTCAATGCATGCACATTGCACACTCTGGTAACAAAGTCCAATAAAAATTGGAATGATACAGGGAAAATTAACATGGTGCCTTCACAAGCATGACATACAAATCCGTGAAGCATTCTGCACTTTTGTTACTGGCAGCCTGTAGGAGAAGATTAAGGCTATGAGTTGCCAATGAATTTCACCCCATGTTGCTCAGTTTACTTCTATCAAACTTTGCTTACTGCATGACTCTGAGCAAGTCACTTAACAGGAAAGTGTTACTGGGTCAACCCTGAAAACAGGCACCTTTGCATATATTTCTTAATCCAGCCAAAATAAGGTTATACATTTCATTCTGACATGACACAGAAGGTCATTTAAGAGTACAATTCTTTGCAGAGTCTGATGTGCACCTATCATAAATTTGGAAACAACAAAATAAATAACAAAAGAAGGCAAAAAGACTGCATGTCTTTAAGGCATTATGATGGTATATAGCCAGGTGTCCTTTGTTGTACCTCTTCTGCAGTGTGTCCCTAAGTAATTCCCACTTGAAGCTTCAACTACATGAACATCAAAGCTTCAGCCTAACAAACAAATCTATAATAAGTGCTTTTTTGGGGGAGTGGGCTCCTCCCCACCCTTTTACTTATGTGTACCATTTGATTATTATACTACTGCAGTGAAATTGCTGTCAGTGCTGTAATACAAGGAGTATAATGCCCTATAAAGAAAAGCACTTGGCAAATTGCAGCAAGTTCTTCAACGGACCTCACCCTTGTCCACTTCATACTCAGCCACCTGTAGAAAAGCCACATGTACACTGTGGTGTACAAATGAACTTTTCAGGGGTCAGAATTCTGACTTATTCTATGCAGTCCATTGAAAACTATGTCATCTACAAATGAATCATTTGGAAGAAAAATTATTGTTTTGCTTTCCAGCAGTGCTTCTGTTTCTGTACAGGGCAAGTTCCTAAACACCCATGCGGTCTTTAACCTTAACATAATTAATCTCATGGTTACTACACCTCAGGGCAAGAGCAAATCAGAGTTACAACAATATCCTGTTATGAATGCCCATTTTGGGGAAGTGCGTATTACCAACAGTTTGTGTTCTGTAGCCAGCAGCCAAAGTGCCCAATCTTCAAACATATAAATTTATTTATTTACCATTTGTTTATAGAGAAAGTTTGACTTGGAATGAAGCCAATTTTCAGAGGAGGCCCGGGGAGAAATACTCCAGATGCATGTCTTTGCAATGTAGGAGGAAACTGAAGCACCTGGACATGCAGACTCCACCATACCTCTCAACCTCTTAGCGCAAGAAATCTGGACAAATCCCGACAAAATGCAGGGATAAATGCCCAAAAATAGGAACACATTTGAAATATTGCTCTTATAAACTTAGAAAGTTTCTAGAGTAAAGGGTTTGTTTTAATGCACACATTTTCTGAAAGATTTGAAGTCTGAAACTTAAATGTATGTCATTATTTAGTGACTTCAATCCTCAGATCATCCCAGTGATTTGACAGAAAACAACAAAATTGGCGAGGAACAGATCAAAAATATGAGGCAAAAATCTGGACATTCTGCGAAAATCTAGACAGTTGAAAGGTATGGACTCCACACAGAAGGCAACCGGAGATCCTCTTGCAGTGAGGAGACAGTGCAACCACTGCACCACTGTACCATCCTAAATAAAATATAATCGGTAAGTGAGTCGGTAAAGAAGAGAAATGTTTCCACAGTGAGGTATGCACAATGCTTGTAGTACCAGCTATTCATTTAAATGGTTCTGCCATGAGAATTTTAATGTATGTGCTAAACGTTTGCATTATGCTTCTGTTTCATTTATCTACCCGGCTGGACCTGAAATTAATTATATCTGATCAGTGCCCTACCCTGGTAAACAAACTAAGCTGAACCAAGCTAAATAAACAATACATTTATTATATATTTTAGATATATGCCACAAAACAAAATGCAGTTAATTTAGAAGGGGGAGCAGCAGCTTGGGAACACCACATACAAATATGACATTTGTGGCTACTACAGCCCAACATTATTCTGCTATGCAGGATGGAATTAGTATAGCTTAGTATTTTTACCCCTTCAAATGGGTGACCCCAACCACAAGGTGATGCAGTAACTAGAGATGACAGTAATGGGCTCCACCACAATGACATCAGGAAATCTGAAAACAGCAGCAGAGAAGGAACAGAGGAAGAAAGAAACGCCCACTTATACAGTAACAGGCACTACACTGCCCCACACGATCGAGGTGGATTATATAGCAGTGTTACCATACACTTGTCCCAAAAGGCAGTGGCTGAAAAGCAGTGAAGAAGAAACAGACACTGGATTCTGCTGTTGTTATGACTCTGTTGTCTGAGCAGACATTTTCGCCTATTACAGGTATATGGAAAGACCACTTCATTGTGGCTCACTGTGACAGACTTGAAAGGAAGGCAGAGCCTCAAGCACATAATCATGACGTTCATCTGTCATACCAGTTACTCCAGTTTAGGAATCCACCTAGACTGTAGAAAGAACAAGCAGAAAGATGAAGGCTGCAGCACCGAGCTGCATGTATCTCCAATGCAGGATAAGATGGGGCTCATGGTCCATTACCAGGAATCATTATCATAGTGCTATGCATGCACAAAGCATGAAGATGTGTGCTGCACAGTGGCAGGTGGGTGAAATGTGTCACATTCCTATGGAACGGGGAAAATGGATGTGACCTTTTCTTCCTCCTCATCTTGTCTTGTGTCCCAGCCTTACTGAATTTCCATTACCGCAAGTTTCTTAATCTGAGCTTTGCTGTATGTTAGGGTTCTTCCCTGATTGCCAGTAAATCTACTCTATAAGAAAAGGGAAGTCCCTCATTTGGGAAGCAGTTTAAGACTGTTTGTAGGTGGTCCATATCTGGTCAGCAGCAGAGATGGTGAGGTGCAGGAACTGTGTTGTAGGACCACCAGTCCCGAGCCTAAGTGGTGGTATGTAGGAGTAGTGAAGCTTGGACAATAACGGGCACTAGCAAGTTACTACTGATGGGTATAAATCTCATTTGCTGCCTTTGTGTAAGGATGTGGTCACTACAGTCAAGCATTATAGTGAGTTTTCTTGTCAAATTAAAGTCCTTTTGTCTTCATAACTCCTTTTCCCTTCAATTAGTATATTTTATATTCAGCCACGAAGAAAGAACTCAAGGGACAGAGTTCATCTGTTCATTCCCCTAACAGTGAGTTTAGGGTGATGAACATGTTTGAGAAGTGTGGTTATGCTTCAGCGACTTTGCTCTTAGATCGCTGAACTATTTAGCACACTATACCAGACTACAGAGGGATTTGATTAAAGAGCTTTCCAAATCCCTCTCAGCAGCATTACTGTTGAGGTGCAGACTTCCATTGCATCACAGCTGGCTACCTTACAGTCCATTACTAACTCGTCCACAAGGCTAATTTCACTTGCAGCTGCAGGTACCTTAAGGGTGGCAGGTTCAGACATTTCTATTAGAAGGCATGCCTGAATGCACTTGTGTGATTTTGTGAAGCCAATCAAGTCCTCCTTTGTTAATGCTCCTTTTGAAAGAAGTTTATGGGCCTCAAAGTGAAGGACACACTCTCCAGGTGTGAGCAAGATGGTAAGATCCTATCTGCAGTGGGCGTACGTTTTTAGACCCCTCAAAAAACCTTCTCTAGGAATCACCGAGGTGGTCAGAAGATGTGGTTCAGAAAGTCTCAGGGTCCTTTCCATGATCTGCGTGGAGATAGTTCCCCCAGGGGTAGAGTGGGGAACTCTAATGGAAGATGCTGCCCTCGTGGCAGAGGAGGCCCGCAGAACCAGGGCTCCAGAGATTCTTTCTCTGACAAGCCCTACCAGTGTTCCTGAAAAAAGTCCCAATTACCCACCTCTGGAGGCAGTCAGGATCATCTATCCCTGCACCAGGGTGCCTGACTAAACATTACAAAAGGTACATGGGTGCAGAGAATTATTTCCAGAGGTTAAATAATTCCCTTTTCACTTCCCTTCCCCTAACAATAAACAGAATTCCTGATGTTCCACCCAGTCAGAGGAAAGCATCAGCTCTGGAAATTAAAAAAGGTGTTAAAAAAAGAGCCATCCAAGAGTTCCCCCCAGTCCAGAAAGAATCCAGAACTTACTCAAGGTGCTTTTTAGTGCCAAAAAAACAGGGGACTGGAGACCAGTTTTGGATCTCAGCAATCTGAACAAATCTGTTCAACATACCAAGTTCTGGATGGTCATGGTTCAGTGCATTTTCCTTTCCTGCACAAGGACAACTGGATGCACTCAATAGATATTCACGATGTGTACTATCATATAAAAAGGAACAGGTGATCTAGGAGATCTCTATGCTTCCATCTGGGAGCCAGTCATTACCAATTCAGAGTATTGTCTTTTGGTCTCACCACAGCCCCCAGGGTGTTCACTAAACGCATAGCAGTAGTAGCAGCTCACTTGAGACTGCACGGATTCCAAGTGTTTTCTTACCTGGATGATTGGCTCATTACTGCCCCAACCAGGCATCTGCTTATCAAAGCAAGAGATTATGTACTCCAATTTTGCTCTCACCTAGGCATTACTATCATTCTCAAAAAATCTCATCTAGAATCAACTCAAGTTCTAGGATTCATACGAGCCTTGTTCGACACTGTATCAATGACAGCCTCCATTCCCCTTCCAAGAGTACAAACGATAACATTTCAAGTCAGGAAGATAATTCAAAACTCATCACTGTCAGCCCGGTTAGGTTCTATGTCCACTGCCATAATTCTGGTACCATTGGCGAGATACCACATGAGAATTCTTCAATGGACCCTGGCAACACAGTGATCCATCCTGTACCAGCCCTTGCCCACCCAGATCAAAATAACTCTGGCATGCAAAAGATATCTCAGGTGGTGGATTTGCTCTGATAAGATTTCGCAGGGCCATCCATTCATTTTTTCTCAGCCCAAAGTCATAGTGACCATGGGCGCATCCCAGTTTGGGTGTTGGTGGGCATTTCTTGAGAAAGTCAGTCCAAGGCACTTGGACTCCAAAAGAGGCCAGCATGCATATCAGTGTCCTAGAAATTAAATCAGTCTTCCTAACATTGGAGGCCTTTCAAGACTCTCTCCCTTCAAGGACTATTGCGATTCAGACAGAAAATATGGCAGTAGTCTGGTACATCAACAAACAGGGAGGAACCAGACCTTACCCCTTATGCAGAGAAGCTATGAGAATGTGGCAACGAGCAATTTCATCCAATCAATTTCTGACAGCAATGTACATTCCAGGTAAATCCAATGTGATAGCAGGCAAATTGACCAGGTCCATCCTATTGCCTCATGAGTGGTCTGTCAACAAGGAAATTGTGAAGACAATTTTCCATCAATGGGGCCATCCATGCTACAACCTATTTGCATCTCCCCTCAACAACAAGTGCAGCAGGTTTTTTCCCTGATCCCCCCCCACCAAGGGAGTCACTGAAAGGCATTCTTCTCCATGACTGGCCCCCGGTCTCCTTTATGTTTATCCCCCAACTCCCCTGATCTCCAAATTTCTTCAGAAAGCATCTTGATTGAAGGTTTATTATTTGGGCTCAGAAGAAAGACATTGACCCCCTTTCAGCATTAGTCCTTAAGGATCTCAAAATTTTGGCTACTATTTTTAATGAAGGGGCTAGTTCTTCAACAGTCAAAGTACAATTGACTGCTATTTCAAATTTTCATATTGGAGCTGACAATTCTTCCTTAGCTTCATCACGACTATGTAAGACTTTTATTAAAGGAACCTTTTTACTGAAACCCCCTTTAAAGATCCTACCCCACTGTGGGATTTGAACCTAGTCTTACAAATCTTTAAATCAATCACCATTTGAACCAGCTAATAAATATGGCCTAAAGCTTTTAACCTGGAAAACAATATTTTGGTAGCTATTACATCAGCTCGAAGAGTTTCAGAACTACAAGCCTTATCCTTTAAACCTCCTTATTTGGTTTTCCATAAAGATAGAACCCATCCTTTCTTCCTAAAGTGGTGTCAGAATCCAGCATAAATCAATCCAACCACCTCCCAGTTTTCTTCCCCAATTTCTCCAACAAATGGGAATACATTTTGCATTTGTTGGACATTCATAGACAATTACATTTTTATATGCATAGAACTGACAAATTTTGAAAATTAGATCAGTTATTTATCTCTATTTCAGATTCAGGACTGGGTAAACCTGTTAACTGATTGCATTTCTTTTGTCTGTAATAAGTTGTGTTTGTCCTTACCAAAACCTTTGAGAGCTCATTCAACCAGATTCATGGCAACCTCTTCAGTATTTCTATCCAGATGCTCCATGGATGATATTTGTGCTGCAGCCACTTGGGCTAATCCCCATACTTTTATTACTCATTACAAAGTTGGATCTGGTCACTAGGAGAAGAGAAGCCTTGGCTCAACAGTACTCGGGAATATCCTTTCTAAGAGTCCATCCAGGGCTTCAGATAGCTGGGGATTCTGTCCCACATGTTGAGTAATGAATGAAAATTGACAGAATCAGATAAAGAACTATGTTGCCCATTTTCATTCTTCCTCAACTCCCTTCCCTCCATTCCCCTACCTTTTCTCATTTTTAATTTCTGGAAAAACAAGAGGAAACTGGAGGAGCCAATGTTCCTCTTTTTGAGCTCCAGATAGTGGTTTCTCATTTATATAGGGTTGTTTAGAAATAAAAATCAGCAAACAAGATCTGAGGTATGAAAGGGGACTGTAGCATTATGGGTAAGGGAGGAGCTTGAGAGTTTGTAGTAGGCCACAAGCTGCAAAAAGCGTCCTAATCGGATCTGAGGATGGGATCTGAACTCACATGTTGAGGAAGAATGAAAATGGACAACACAGATAGAATGTTATGGTGGGTGCATAACTTCTTTATTTCTAAAATTGATATAAGACTGAAAAGTTTGTGAGTGTGTGTGTGTGTGTGTGTGTGTGTGTGTGTGTGTGTGTGTGTGTGTGTGTGTGTGTGTGTGTGTCTACTTTAAATTCATGCAATTTCATAAAATTTTTAATATTGTGAAAAAACTTCCTTGTGAGAAAATTAGTTTTGTAGCTGTGCCATATACTTCAACCTGACAAATTTTTAAAGAGCGTTTTCTATATTCCCTTGTACAATATTTGCTGTAGTTCTCTGTCTTTTCTCCTGTCATGCATTCATTCATTTTACGCCTCATTCGTCAGTAACATTTTGTTTACTAAAGTTTCATTGGTTTTCCATTTCTGCAACGTTTCTTTCTATGTCATTTTATTTTGCCACCTTCTTTGGTACTAACAGCATACTTGTTTTATTTTTAACTTTTTGCTGAATAGGGTTGACCTGCTAGTTCTATCGCCTGTTTTTGGGAAAGAACAGAGTGTTTATATAAGCTAGGAGGTATCTGACCACAGCTTCAGGGTAATTGCTTCTTTTATATACCATGGGACCACTGATAACCATCTAAGCTAACATCAGTTCCAGTACAGGTAGATGGCACCTATTTGAACAGCTCATCCAGAGAATGTTACTTCAGGAGTGTAATTTCTTCCTCACAGCATACCCACTTCAATATAGTGTCAGTGCTGGAATATAACTCTGTGCATCTGGTACAAGGCGAGAACTCACTTTTTGTCCACATTTTTGTGGAAATGTTCCATATTTCTAATCATAATATGTCATGTATATCCTTAAAAAAGTCTGTATGCACACTTTTGATGGATTTACCTATTTTACCATAATTTGGTTCTATGCACACTTTTGATGGATTTACCCATTTTACCATAATTTGGTTCCACCCCTTCTCGATATTTACTAATGGTTTTATTCAGCACTGTGTAGGCAAATGAAAGGAGTGTGACTATAGTCAAACCATTCTTAACCCCTACCATTACCTCTGAAAGTAGTAATATATAACACAGCTGACAACAAATGGCAAGGTGAACATTTCTATGTCTTTCAGGTATCCCAGTATATTCATAAGCTTTGATGGCTGTTGTGACAGATATACAGTGGACAAATGAGATCAGAAATTCCCTCTAACCCTGTACTTTTGAGAGTGGTAGGAAATTGGAAAATATACTATGCAAAGCTTTCTGGTCATTATTATTAATTTCAAGGATAATAAAACTATAAATCAATTTTACATACCCTGACCGGGGGGGGGGGGGTTAATAAACAATGTCAAGCCAAGCTGCCTCCCAAAGTACTTTGAGCTGTAGTGGTATTTGATGAGTCTCTGGGACAGCTGTGCAGTCTCTCCTTAAAGATTGCAGACATGCTGCATTACTGAAAGTCAAGCGATCATAGTTTTCTTGTGCAAATGTGGCTGTAAGAAGGAGCCACCCAGTTATGTTCCTGTTAAGTTTACTTCCATTTTAGCAAAGGTTACATGACATATTCTATGAGGCAGACTTAGTTCCTAACCCAAAAACATACCTTCATGCTTGACCATCCAGCTTGATCTTATTGTGTATGATTGAGTAGCTAGTGAGGTGGACAGACAATGACCTGTGGTTGTGGTGTGTCTGACATCAGCAACACCTTTAACATCATACCACATAGCAGAAGGGTAAAAAAATGACGCAGTGGGTAACAGAGGCCAAAATATTGACATAGAGAGGAATATAACTGACATAGCAAAAGCAGACAGCATCATTGACATACAAACTGTGAGCAGAAAAGCCAGAAATCGGTGGAGTTCAAAATCAAGTTTCAAATGACTTCGGTTTACAATGTTTGTGTCAGGATTAAGTTTGCAAGGATGTGTCACTGGTTTATAACACATGCAGACTGGATTAGATTTAATAACTAGACTAGCCTGCTGGGGACTGGATTAGGTTTAATAACTAGACTCATCTCATGGGGACTGGGTCAGGTTTAATAACTAGATTAGCCTCATGGGTACTGGATTAGGTTTAATAACTAGACTCACCTCATGGGGACTGGATTAGATTTTATAACTAGACTCGCTTCATGGGGACTGGATTAGGTTTAATAACTAGACTCTCCTCATGGGGACTGGATTAGGTTTAATAACTAGACTCACCTCTTAGAGACTGGATTAGGTTGAATAACTAGACTTGCCTCATAGAGACTGGATTAGGTTTAATAACTAGACTAGCCTCATGGGGTCCGGATTAGGTTTAATAACTAGACTAACCTCATGGGGGCTGGATTAGGTTTAATAACTAGACTTTCCTCATGGGGACTGGATTAGTTTTAACAACTAGACTCACCTCATGAGGACTGGATTAGGTTTAATAACTAGACTCACCTCATGGGGACTGGATTAGGTTTAATGACTAGACTAACCTCATGGGGACTGGATTAGGCTTAATAACTAGACTCGCCTCATGGGGACTGGATTAGTTTTAACAACTAGACTCACCTCATGAGGACTGGATTAGGTTTAATAACTAGACTCACCTCATGGGGACTGGATTAGGTTTAATGACTAGACTAACCTCATGGGGACTGGATTAGGTTTAATAACTAGACTCGCCTCATGGGAACTGGATTAAGTTTAATAACTACACTTGCATCATGGGGACTGGATTAGGTTTAATAACTAGAATAGCCTCACGGGGACTGGATTAGGTTTAATAACTAGACTTACGTCATGGGAACTGTATTAGGTTTAATAACTAGACTCACCTCATGGGAACTGGATTAGGATTAATAAGTAGACTAACCTCATGGGGACTGGATTAGGTTTAATAACTAGACTTTCGTCATGGGGACTGGATTAGGTTTAATAACTAGACTAGCCTTCATGGCTGTAATGCATCTGGTACTTTTCCATAATTCTTAGAGTATGTTCAGTTCATAATGAAGAAAGGATGTGTGGTTTCCTGCTGGTCGAAATAATCTACTCTGGCACAGTGTGACTCAAAGGGAACATGAGCATCACTTCTGGTAATAACATTGCATTTTTAGACACAGGAAACATTAACTTTTTGTTGCCAGTTTTAGAATGAGCTTTGTATAGTTAAACAGTAGAAAGAACCATAGAAAGTATAACATTCTTAAATGAAGTCAGTGAGGGTTAATGTACATATAGAATGTACAATATTAACGGAAACAGGACTAAAGTAGGAAAGTTCACCCTCCTCCCCATCAGAATACCTCTTCCAGGTATTTTATGAAGACCTTCATTCAGGAGTTCATAGGCTTCATCACTGACTCATTTATACATCTCTGAAATTGCTTAAATCCTAGTAACATGACCATCTGGCTCAGCACAAGTCCAAGGTTTTTGGTAGAGAATTCCTCCTGATTATGACGGAATTAGTGTTTGTTCAAGTTATTATTCAAAATGAAGAGCAGTCATCCAAAATACTACTTTGTGAATATTGTTCTATCAAGAAGAAAAGATTTGAAATGGTAATTGCTCATTAATTTAAAGATATTTTTGTAGTGGGGGAAATTATGCAGAGTTCATAATTCCCTGCATCACCCCTCTGTATACATCTAATTCTAAAGTCAGTGCACCTTAGACTAAAGGGATCCACACACCCCTCCCTGACACATACGATGACTTCATCAAGTTGTGCATTATTGCAGAGTTAACTATTGTGCAAAGCAATTGCTCTATTATTACTTGATCTGCTCATCAAATAAATCTCTCCCTGAAATTAATTTTCCAGCCAGGTGTGGTGACTTGAACCTTGGTTATGGGACTAGTCTGCTGGGAGACCACTATCTGATACACTTCAGCCTGGAGCTCTCCCTAGGAATGCCAGTCAATCTTGAATGGGTTCAGTGTATAAATGTATGTAATGTTTTCAGTAGCCACCTGATCCATGCACTTGATTAGCTCCATCCAAGTGACTGGGTTGATGCTGCTGATCAGCTGGTGATGCCTGTAGCAAAGTCACCAGTGAAACTGTTGATTAGCTTGTCCCTTGTTCTATGCATCTTGCTTTCATGGACCTAATAAATGCAAGTATGATCATGAGCTCATGTTGTTTAATAAATATTGGAAGAGAGAGCAGAGAGGTACTGATGGTTACCTGGAGATTACCTGGACTAGTCAGAAAACTCCTGTAAGAATGCAATTTTTTTTTCATTTTATTTCTACAGCTTTTTAACTAACCAGCTATGTTTTGTTTCAGGTTGTGAACAAGTAGGGCAGTTTATCCTTCCTAGAGAATAAACTTTTTCTGCCTTCACATGTCAGGTTGTTGTTTGTTTATCTGCCAGTATAATTAATCATATTAGGCCAAAACACTCCCAGATGTCTCCAGTGGGATGTGCATTGACTATACAAGAACAACTCCTAAATGGTGCAGATCTGTGTTTCAACCTATTGATAAGTCTTCTCTTTTGATGTAACAAGTGCAATATCAGGCTTGTAGCTACTGCAAATGGAATGGGGCATAGTCCATACTGGCTTGTTCTTTGTTGTTTAAATGCCTTCAATTCGTTTTTTTCCAGATTTTGCATACCTCTCCAAGGATCAATGTGTTTCCATAAACATTAAGAGGTGGTATTGTGAACCAAGTACCATCTTTGGATCCACAGTGTGTTGCGCTTTTACCCTGTCTCTAGGTTACCATATGTTAATAATGTTACAGAGAAGGCAGTCTATATACAGTTTGAGTCTTTTATTAATTATTCACTCTCCTGACTCATATTGGCTTGGTTTCATGGACTGTCATAACACTGAATCTGCATTCAGTATGGTAGTTAATGACCTCTTGAAGGTAGCATTTGACACAGCAGATTATGAAATCTGGACTAGCTGCCTGTTTCCCCACTGCGCCTTTTTGTGTTGCAGTCCTTGAGTTGTCTTCTTCTAACCTCTTCGAGAGTCTGCAGAGTTGTCTCAGGAATTCATTCTTCCTTGAGGAACTTGTTGCATTATGGAATTCCAGAGGCTCTGCCTTAGGCCTGCTGCTGCTCACCATGCACATATACATGCTTCCTTGTAGAGATATTATGCAAAGAACAGGCTTTTGGGGTGTCATTTCTATGCAGATTATACTGAACTCTACCTCCCTATCTCAGGACCATAAACTGGTCACTGATTCCCTCAAGGGTAGCTTGAATATCATCCTTGATTGGATAAGGAATAGTCATTTGAGGCTTAACTCTCCTCATTGGCTAGTAGTCATTTTCTTATAGTAATACATGGTGTTGGTGGAGTTTAGCTTGTGCATATGGTGCATGATACAAGAGTGAGCCTTGTCGACCTCCTGTCACTTAAAGACCAGCTGATATTACTTATGAAATGGTCATGTTTTCAAATTAGGAACATTGCCCACAGCAGACATTTTATTCTGTTTCAGGACCTGGCAATGTTTTATGCTTATGCATTTGAACTGGTACAATTCTGGTGTTGACCATACTACTTTCACTAGGTGCACTACATTGCAGCTAGGTTTCTGATTTGTATTCATGGTCATGTTTATTTTGTCTCTGTACAGGACATAAGGGCTTTGTTCTTGTATACAAACCATACATAACACGGATCTAGACTATCACAGGAGTTGCTATCACCATATAAACCAGCCCAACTGCTTCACTGATAAAGGACTGCAAAAAGTTTGTATGTTGCATTATGAGTTGGCTATATTGTAAAAAGTTTTGCAATAACTATTACAAAAATAGACTTTTAATTAAAGTCAGAATTTTGTTAGAGGTAAAGTCCTTTCCAGGAATAATACTTTTGACCTTCCAGTTTGATCTTATCAGAAACATTTTCAGCCTTCTCATATGAACCTGAAGGCTGGTCTAGTCACAAATTACATGTTTTGCACCATCTTTAGAACTTGCATTGCCAGTGACTTTATACTCTGTTGCAGGCTGATTCTATCAAAAGTTGCACATTTGCTCCATCTGTAGAAGTTGCAATGCCATAGTCTACCTTGGCTGTATTGACCAAATTTTGTTTTGCCTAGGGTGATATGAAGAAACAGTGTTTTGCTAAGTATGTGTTTGAGGTCTCAGAACTGCTGCCGATAAAATGCCTTTTACTCCAGGATGTATTTACCAAGGAATCACTAAACCTAGACTATAAGAGACATGATATGTAGCATGTTCACCATTCAGTGCTTGCATTTTTTAAACTTTTTCAAGATAGAATCATAAATGCAGTAAACATACTGTGCATTACAGATCTTTTGCCATGGAAAGCTAACATCAACAAATGATAAGTTTAGCACTTTGTTTTAGATTCACATAATAAATATTACTGCACCGTTTATGATGTCATATCCTTCATTACAGTCATTCTATGCTGCATACCTTTGCAATATCATCTTATTTAATTTCGCAGAGATGACACTTAATATGTCTAAATTTTGTTTCTGTGTTGAACAGGTGCATGTAACACACGTACATTGAAAAACACTTTCATATGTCTTAGGTAGTGGAAATTATCAAGATCTACATTGTAAACATTGTTAATTTAATGCAATCATTTTCTGCTCAGTCTTATAATAGTTACTGATGTATGCTCCTTGCTTTCTGCCATTGCAAACCTCTGAAAAATTGAACCAATACATTAACAATGATGTCCTTATCCATCAAAAGAAACTGAGGGTCATTATGCTTATTACAAAGTAACATAACAGCTCTAGCCACCAGATTAAAACATAGCTCTCCTTTTTTTTTCCTGTGGTGAAGGGGTAGTTTTTTTTTTCTCAACCAGGCAGGTCTACAAAAATGGAATGTGCATTTCTCAGTTACAGTTGAATATGAAAAAACTTGGAGGTAAGTAATGAGACTAGCCTACTCTTGACAGTCTGACACAGTGGTTTAAGATTATATTTTGCTAAACCTAAACTCTGCAGCAGTCCTGGGTTTGATTTTCTCAGCGTCCATTTGCTTAGCTTGCAGCTGTGAACAAATTATTTAACCAGACATTATTCCTTGGTCACCCCTGAAAAGGGACTGTGTGTCCAATAGATTTATACATTCGTTTGGCCTGAATATGCTACAGTCATGAGTTTATCAGACACATACAAAGATGCACAGAAATTTTAATATGAAGTCCTCAATTCTGCAGCAGTTGTTCATACTGTAAGATTCAAAGGCAAACACCAGTCATAGTTCTACAACCAAAATGTTCTTCAAAACTAGGGAAAGCTGCTGTGGTGATTATATAATTCTGGAAAAGCACACACAGTCATCTGTTAAAAGATAAAACTGCAGTAAGATATTTAAAAATGTTCTCCAAGTTCTAGACTGAACAATGAGTGAGGAAAATGAAGTACCTCGTCACCAGCTTTATCATTTCTGTGAAACTTATTTTATGGTGAAAGAATTTGAGAACCCACTGTAACGTCTTTATTTGTGTAAAGTATTCTTATCATGAGAAGCAGGGTTGTTGCTGCAATTTCATACAACCAGCCATGTGTGACTAGTAAACGTTTTCTAATACATAAGGCATGTTCCCACCCAAATTTCTTAGAAGCTGTAAACATGGCACTTCAAAAATAGTACAGTGAAACGTGTTCAGATTTCTAAACCACAGAAAGTAAACAAGTGAATTTAAAATGGTACAATCATATATGTGTTTAGAGTTCTGAAACCTAGAGAATTCTATTGGCAGATGATAGTCCTCAGAAACAAAACAAAAGGACTAGTATACAGTGGTAGAAAAATTTCCTTAAGGATTATGGGAAAATGATGTTTTGGTACAGAGCTAATTTAGAAAAATAGAGGAACTCCAGGCCAGGCAGGACAGTAGATTCGTAAATGTTTACTAGCAAATAAAATCCAATAGATACACAGAAAGTAGCAACATACAAAATATACAAGGTTAAGTGCTTTCGCCTAGACCACTGCCAGGCTTCTTCAGAACCAGAGGTAATTTACTTAATAAATCCCATCACTTCCTTGAACTTTCAAAAATAAATTGGATGGAATTCCAAAACTATCTTAAATTCCTTCAGTTAAAAACTGCCCATTCCATACTTCACTGCCCAGATGAGTACCCTTCTCATAATACCCTCCTGCAGTAATATAACCCTAACAGACCTCTCCACTCTAAGGATAAATTCCCGGTCAACAATCAAAATCCCAGAACTTATCAGGGGATGCTTCTTGCTCCAGTCATATCTCCAAGCTATAGAACACTATACCCAACCCACTTAGGGAAACAGACCATAAGGTTATCTTTAAAAAACAACCATGCTCATCTCATGAATGCTATATTATGTCAATATTCAGTCCCAACTTTCTGATTGCAATCCTGTCTACATTTTCTGCCAACATATTCCTCTTTCCTCTGTACTATTGCTTTTTAATAGTTGATTCTACATCTTCCCTTTTTTTCTACCTTTCATGTTCACTTCCTACACAAATGCCAGCCCCCCATTTTCCCAATATCAAACCATTACTACTTTTGAATCTGCTGCATTGCTACTACTTGAGGACCACCAAATATTGAAAACTGCTTTTGACATTTACTGACTGATTTGTAATATAATATTTTACTTCATTCTAAGATGTTTATTATGCAAGATGTGTTTTATTTTTATGTATGTATGTATAACTACATAATACTTTACCTGGCGTATCTTTTGCCTAATGATCATGATAGCTCAGCTATGATGTATTGTACATTTTTTTTCTCTGTTTGTTATGGAGCTCTGCTCCCCAGGCCTCCACTGGAAAGGAGTCCTGCATGTCTCAGTTAGACAATCTCAGTAAACAAATGCAATCAATCAATCAATAAATAAATTCAGAATCAGGTAACAGTTGAAAAAATGTTAAATGAGGAAACTGAGATTACTGCAGAAAATTAAACTTATGAGAAGTGGGGAAGATTATTCTTTTACTTTGTAAGGCCTGATCTAGTGGTTTAACTGATATATTTGCATTTACAAAATTTTTATCTTATAGCTAAAGGCTGTCAAAGTGTGGCACATGAGTCAAAATGGATGTGATTGCACTCCACAAAGATCAGGACTTACACCCTAAAATTCAGATGTCTCTGGTTGCCTAATAAAATAAATTCAAATAGTGAGCATGACTCAAAAGTCAATATTCAGGGAAAAGATAAAACTAGGATCTTTGGGTTTTATTATTATTTCCTGCCTCTCCTGGAACCTGTTAATTCTACAATTTTATACTTACCCACATGCATTTTGCTGGATTATCTGTAATATTTTATTTCAACAACAGGTTCTGCCTGGATATGTTTTTTTCCCCTGTGCAGACATACTGTTACCTCTATTTTCTCTTATAATTTACTGCATTTTTATGCTTAATTTTCCTTCCTGGAACTTTTTCCTTTGGAATCTGTTGAAAACGGGTCTGTTTATGCCCAGTAAGACTATCCTGGTTAAAGGATAATAAATCAGTTTTGCTTGGGTTTTAGCATTAGTGAGTTAGAATGGGAGTATTAGGGTTGGGGAGAGGGGTTTTAGGGTTAGGGACTTTTAGGGTCAGAGTTAGGGTTCTGGTAGTGCTTTACAGTGTTATAGGACAGGATGTTTTGTGGGTTAAGTAGTTATAGGAGGTCGAGTTAGTGGGAGTTTGAGTATTTGCCTTTTTGAGCTACTGACAGTGAGTGTGTCACAAGCTATAAACCTGCAAGCACTTGTAGTAGACCCCCAAAACTATACTGTCTCAAAATTATAGCAATCTGGAGAGGAAGGAAACAGCTAGATGCTGTCCTTTTCAAACCTTTTTTCAACAATAGTAAGAAGCAAAGACAAAAGTATTAACACCACAGGTGAGATCAGCCACACTATAAATGTTATAACACTAGAGTTACCTAAACAAAGTCAAGTCATTATATTGTCAGCCACACTATAAATGTTATAACACTAGAGTTACCTAAACAAAGTCAAGTCATTATATTGTCAGCCACACTATAAATGTTATAACACTAGAGTTACCTAAACAAAGTCAAGTCATTATATTGTCAGCCACACTATAAATGTTATAACACTAGAGTTACCTAAACAAAGTCAAGTCATTATATTGTCAGCCACACTATAAATGTTATAACACTAGAGTTACCTAAACAAAGTCAAATCATTATATTGTCAGCCACACTATAAATGTTATAACACTAGAGTTACCTAAACAAAGTCAAATCATTATATTGTCAGCCACACTATAAATGTTATAACACTAGAGTTATCTAAACAAAGTCAAGTCATTATATTGTCAGCCACACTATAAATGTTATAACACTAGAGTTACCTAAACAAAGTCAAATCATTATATTGTCAGCCACACTATAAATGTTATAACACTAGAGTTACCTAAACAAAGTCAAATCATTACATTGTCAGCCACACTATAAATGTTATAACACTAGAGTTACCTAAACAAAGTCAAATCATTATACTGTCAGCCACACTATAAATGTTATAACACTAGAGTTACCTAAACAAAGTCAAATCATTACATTGTCAGCCACACTATAAATGTTATAACACTAGAGTTACCTAAACAAAGTCAAATCATTATATTGTCAGCCACACTATAAATGTTATAACACTAGAGTTACCTAAACAAAGTCAAATCATTATATTGTCAGCCACACTATAAATGTTATAACACTAGAGTTACCTAAACAAAGTCAAATCATTATATTGTCAGCCACACTATAAATGTTATAACACTAGACTTAGCTAAACAAAGTCAAATCATTATATTGTCAGCCACATTATAAATGTTATAACACTAGAGTTAGCTAAACAAAGTCAAATCATTATATTGTCAGCCACACTATAACTGTTATAACACTAGACTTAGCTAAACAAAGTCAAATCATTATATTGTCAGCCACACTATAAATGTTATAACACTAGAGTTATCTAAACAAAGTCAAATCATTATATTATCAGCCACACTATAAATGTTATAACACTAGACTTAGCTAAAGAAAGTCAAATCATTATATTGTCAGCCACACTATAAATGTTATAACACTAGAGTTACCTAAACAAAGTCAAATCATTATATTGTCAGCCACACTATAAATGTTATAACACTAGAGTTACCTAAACAAAGTCAAATCATTACATTGTCAGCCACACTATAAATGTTATAACACTAGAGTTACCTAAACAAAGTCAAATCATTATATTGTCAGCCACACTATAAATGTTATAACACTAGAGTTACCTAAACAAAGTCAAATCATTATATTGTCAGCCACACCATAAATGTTATAACACTAGAGTTACCTAAACAAAGTCAAATCATTATATTGTCAGCCACACTATAAATGTTATAACACTAGACTTAGCTAAACAAAGTCAAATCATTATATTGTCAGCCACACTATAAATGTTATAACACTAGAGTTACCTAAACAAAGTCAAATCATTACATTGTCAGCCACACTATAAATGTTATAACACTAGAGTTACCTAAACAAAGTCAAATCATTACATTGTCAGCCACACTATAAATGTTATAACACTAGAGTTACCTAAACAAAGTCAAATCATTACATTGTCAGCCACACTATAAATGTTATAACACTAGAGTTACCTAAACAAAGTCAAATCATTATATTGTCAGCCACACTATAAATGTTATAACACTAGAGTTACCTAAACAAAGTCAAATCATTATATTGTCAGCCACACTATAAATGTTATAACACTAGACTTAGCTAAACAAAGTCAAATCATTATATTGTCAGCCACATTATAAATGTTATAACACTAGAGTTAGCTAAACAAAGTCAAATCATTATATTGTCAGCCACACTATAACTGTTATAACACTAGACTTAGCTAAACAAAGTCAAATCATTATATTGTCAGCCACACTATAAATGTTATAACACTAGAGTTATCTAAACAAAGTCAAATCATTATATTATCAGCCACACTATAAATGTTATAACACTAGACTTAGCTAAACAAAGTCAAATCATTATATTGTCAGCCACACTATAAATGTTATAACACTAGAGTTATCTAAACAAAGTCAAATCATTATATTATCAGCCACACTATAAATGTTATAACACTAGACTTAGCTAAACAAAGTCAAATCATTATATTGTCAGCCACACTATAAATGTTATAACACTAGAGTTACCTAAACAAAGTCAAATCATTATATTGTCAGCCACACTATAAATGTTATAACACTAGAGTTACCTAAACAAAGTCAAACCATTACATTGTCAGCCACACTATAAATGTTATAACACTAGAGTTACCTAAACAAAGTCGAATCATTATATTGTCAGCCACACTATAAATGTTATAACACTAGAGTTACCTAAACAAAGTCAAGTCATTACATTGTCAGCCACACTATAAATGTTATAACACTAGAGTTACCTAAACAAAGTCGAATCATTATATTGTCAGCCACACTATAAATGTTATAACACTAGAGTTACCTAAACAAAGTCAAATCATTATATTGTCAGCCACACTATAAATGTTATAACACTAGAGTTAGCTAAACAAAGTCAAATCATTATATTGTCAGCCACACTATAACTGTTATAACACTAGACTTAGCTAAACAAAGTCAAGTCATTATATTGTCAGCCACACTATAACTGTTATAACACTAGACTTAGCTAAACAAAGTCAAATCATTATATTGTCAGCCACACTATAACTGTTATAACACTAGACTTAGCTAAACAAAGTCAAATCATTATATTGTCAGCCACACTATAAATGTTATAACACTAGAGTTAGCTAAACAAAGTCAAATCATTATATTGTCAGCCACACTATAAATGTTATAACACTAGAGTTAGCTAAACAAAGTCAAATCATTATAGAATGAGGATCCTTAAGGTAAACAGACTTCAATATATAAATCAAACAAATGTTATTTAAACACTAAACAAAAATATATAAGTATTAAGCAAATAAAAAAACAAAGTATACATTTATACGTTCCTCTTACAACTTTTTATCTGAATGTTGCTTCCCTCTCACCACCAACTCATTTAAACTTAATATGAGCCATGACTTTGTTAATACTGTCTGTAACCCTTTCCATAAGTTTGTTAACCTTTCAGGACTGGTCAACCATTTATGGTAAATGGGTAAAAAAGCAGGGTTTCATGATTTCAGTACTGATTTTGCTGGTGCCTCTTCATACCTCTCAATCTCTTACAGCAAGATATCTGGACAAAGCCATAAATAATTGTAGGGCCATCCATCCAGCCCCTTTTTCCCATTTGCACATGGGGTCGGAGTGTCACTTCAGCAGTGACAATCATCTTGCACATGCGGTTGGAGTGTCACTTCAACAGTGACAATCATCTCTAGCCAAGGTTTACACCGCCGGATGTCTAGCCCTGTCATGGTATGGTTGTCAAAGGACCAACAGTAGGGACAATTTTTAAATATTGCTCTTACAAATTTTAAAAGTTAATATAATAGCAGGTGTTGCATTAACATGAATTTTCTAAAGGGTATGAAGTCTGAAACTCAAATGTCTGTCATTATTTTCCGACTTTAGTCTTCAATGATTTGCCAATGACTTATCAAAAAAAACATAATTTTGTAAAAAAAAATGGACGAAAAATATGAGGCAAAAATCTGGACATTCTGGAAAAATCTTTATAGCTGCGAAGTACGTACCTTTTAGACTTCTGATTCTTGCAAAGAACTTTAACACCCTGAAGTCACTCATAGCTTGGAATCTTTCCTGATAAGTCTATACTAGAACGGTAACAGATGACCAGGTATTATCTCCAAAAATAACTCTTAGTTTTCTTTTCCTTTTATTTAGTGAAGTGGGAAGAATTTTATGTAAACTAACCTTCTAGTAGTTGCAGTATGGGGAATGTCTATGCAAACAGTACTTACATTCATTATGAAACACTAGTATGAATATTATCAGCCTGAGTCTCCTTTGAAAACAGGCCATCCTTAGTGTGGCCCACCAGGTCAATAAGAAGCAAATAAGTAAAATAAATACATTTAAGTATGTATTGACATGACAAATCACACATCATATAAGTTCTAAGGTCACGTCTCTTGGGACAGTATTTAAAGATATTTAAAGTGGTAAACGAGAAATCAAAGCACCATGCAATTAATAATATAATGACTGCAAAAGATAAAAAATACCTAGTATGTGAAAACAATGGAAGGATACGAGGATGCTGTTGACCCTGCCTCCCTAACTGTTCCTATCCAAGCAGGTACATTTATAAATGGCACGCCTTAAGCAGAATTCAAGAAAACTGCAGTATAATTTTCTCTTGTCTCATCTGTAACATGCATCATTTCATTTCAGATAAAAAAGTATTAAGAATCCATTGCCATGTAAGATGATGAATTCAATATTTTAAGAGTTTTATCCTTTTAATTGCCTGAAGACTTTAGCGACTGATATTGTTTAATTACTATATCCCATGTTTAACACACAATTTCATAAAACCAAATTAATTGTTTACATAAGAACACTTACTAAAAAAAGTTACATGGAATAACTGACATGTTTATATGTTTGAATATATTATTTAAATTATTGCAACTTGTCCTATCTAGCACATATAGTTGGTTTACTTAAAGGATTACAAATTATGTATACCCACTGCACCATTTTTGAAATGTAGAATGAAGGAAGCATGTTTCCAGCCCTGGACCACCAATTTCACCTCAGACGGTTTATTAAAATGATGTTAAAAACTGTTAGAGTATTACCAAAATTCATCTTATTGAAGCAGTATGCATTGCCTTATCCAAAGCCTTTTTCTGTTTAATATTCCTTGTCATAGTTTTGCTCCACTGTATTTATTTCTTACTCTGTATTTTGTGTTACAGACATTTAAATGCACAGTGAACTCCACAGTCACACTTAAACAGGTCAGTCTTTATTAACAGCCCTTCAACTATAAGTTTACCATGTGCTAGAGGTCCTGTAGGCATCTTCTGTGCTGTAACAATATCAAGTTACTGCAAAACTTATATGCTATCCTTGATGCCAAATCCAGCCTTGTGTGTGTGTGTGTGTGTGTGTGTGTGTGTGTGTGTGTGTGTGTGTGTGTGTGTGTGTGTGTGTGTGATATACACACACACTCACACACACACACACACACATATATATATATATATATATATATATATATATATATATATATGTAATATATATCTATCTATCTATCTATCTATATATATATTAACTATTATATTAATATGTTTTTCTAAGTATAGATCTTGGTCTCTTCCTTCTACTGGTAGGTTTGTAACTGGGATCAGAAAACCGGACACTTTTTTGGATGACAAAAGGTTTCCCTTTTTCATAGTCAGCAATGTCTCTTTGGAATTTCTGAGTTTTCTTTTTAATGAGTTGTTCTTCTAATGTGGCTAAGTCCTTAGCCAAATTGGTCAAATGGCTATTAAAAAAGCTTTATTGCCGCTATACCACTATATAACTACCAGATTCCATAAAAACTTCAACCCTGAAGCTTTTTCCAGCAACCTTAAACCTATTAACTGGACTCCCTTAAAAAACCCTACCACTCGAAAATGCAGTAACCCACTTTAATACTATCTTCCTAAACATCCTAAATAATCATGCTCCCTTAATAATCAAAAGAATAAAAAGGAAAGCCACCACCTGGTTAACAAAAAATACACTTACCTCCATGCGACTCAGAGATAAAACATGGGCACAATACAAGAAAAACAAATCTACATCAAACCTCAATCAATACAAAACTATCCGTAACTTAGTAAAAAAACTTATCTCAATAGACCGGCAAAACTACTTTATCCAACTTCAAAACAATCATAAAACTAACCCACAAAAATTCTGGGCAGGTATAAATTCACTCTTAAAACCTGGTACTATTGAAAACCCAAACCCCAGCCCAGACTCACAAGACATAGATCTTGCTACCCAATTCAATTCTTTCTTCATAGACTCTATTTCCAAACTTACTTCTTCTTTTACACACAACAATTCACCTCCTACCCCCTCTACTCACAACCAACCTCCCCCTCCTACTCCTTTCTCTCATTCACCCCCACCCCAACCTCACCCTTTTTCAATTAAACCTACTCCAACTTCTACCATAAGAAAACTCCTACAGAAATTAAAACCATGTACCAATGCCCCTGACAACATTCCCTCATACTATCTCAGTATAGCTGCTGATGCCATTGCCCTCCCCATCAGTATCCTCATCAGTCGCTCTATCCAAGAAGGTCTTGTCCCCGAAACCTGGAAAAAAGCTTACATTATCCCTCTACACAAAGGTGGAAATAATACTAACATCTCCAATTTCCATCCCATAGCCATCCTCTCTCCCATTTCTAAAGTCCTGGAGAAATGTATCCACCTTCAACTACTTCCCCACCTCTTGGACAACAATCTACTAACCCCTACCCAACACGGATTCAGACCCCATCATAGTACTATGACAGCCCTCCTATCCTTCCTTGAAACTGTGAATAAAGCTAGAGATTCTGGACTCATTGTATCTACCACTCTTCTTGATCTTTCTAAGGCCTTTGATACTATCTCCCATAACCTACTTCTTACTAAACTATCTAATCTAAACCTTTCTCTCACTTCACTCAACTGGTTTAACAGCTATCTCTCCAATAGACAACAAGCAGTCAAGTGGAAAAAAGCTGCTTCCTCCTTTCTAAATACCCCTACAGGTGTCCCACAAGGCTCCATTCTGGGCCCCCTTCTCTTTAATATTTTCATTAATGACTTTTACCATGCTATCCCTCAGGCTAATATTATTCAATATGCAGATGATTCCACAATCATCTGCGTTGCCTCATCCATATCAACTCTACTAAGCTTACCCAGGATGCCTTCTCCACCACTGAAAATTGGATGAAAGACAACCATCTAGCTCTTAATGCTGCTAAAACCAAACTCATGATATTTACTCCTTCAAAAACTACTAACATCGATCGTAAATCATTCTCCATCTACAGCCAAAATAACATCCCCTTTGAGCTTGTATCAGAAACCAAACTATTAGGAGTCCAAATTGATGACAAGCTTAAATTCCATTCCCATCTACTACAAAACATAAATAAAACCCACCAAAAACTTGGCATGCTCTACCATCATAATCTTTTCCTCAGCTCAGCTACCAAGATTACTCTCTCAACTACATTTCTCTTACCCTCCCTTCTCTATGGAGCACCCCTTCTTACTAACCTACAATCTTCCCTCAAAACCAAACTATCCTCTTGTTACAATAAAATTGCCAAATTTGCCACTTCTAACAAATCATCAACATACTACTGTGAACCACTCCACAAACTGAAATGGTAAGAACTACCCAACTACCTCTCATATACCCAACTCACATATGCTCACAAACTGATTTTCCAGCCATCCCTCTGCCCCTCAGTCTCTTCTACCTTTAAAATGCACCACACACAAAGACATCTATGATCAAACAATCAAAACCTCATAGAAATTCATAGACCCCTCCATCCTCCTGGACAAAACCTCCTGTCCTTCTCACTAGCACGCTTATGGAACTCCCTTCCTCCCTCTATTCGAACCATTACAAGCCTCCCATCCTTTAAAAAATCACTCCACTCTTATCTAACCTCCACATGGGAATGCTCCTGCTCTCACCCTTCATAACCTACTATTTACTCTAGTAACTTTTTTTCTTCTGACTGTCTAAACACCAGGTAGCATTACTCATGGCCTACCTGTATACTACTCTAACTCTGCTCAAAAAGAAAAAAAAATATAGATATATTGTTACTCTTATTATCTGTGTTTTTAGCTGTCTCTGCATGTTTAATTACATAAACTGTACAATGTTTAACCCCATCAAATGTATATGTATATCCTCACCTTTGTGTAATCTGCATGTGGAGCTTTTTCTCAATGTTTAACCCCATGTAATGTATATGTATATCCTCATCTGTTTAATCTGTATGTGGAGCTTTTCTCCCCAGGACTCCATTGAAAACGGGTTCTTCGAGCCCAATGGACTATCCTGGTTAAACAAATGCAAATAAATAAATAAATAAATAAATATTGTCCATGGTTAGGTCCAGATTAAAAGACACTACAGAATTTTTGAATATCATTCGGGATACACAATTGGAATCTAACTGGTATCTTTATCCACTTGATGTCACCTCCCTCTACACTAGTATACCACATGGGGCTGGATTACAGGCCATCCAATACTGGCTAGAGAAAACTAAAATGTACACTCCTGGTTTTAACAACTTTCTACTTACCATAACAGAACATGTGTTAACAAAAAATATTTTTTATTTTTATGGTAAGTCTTATTGGCAGTTCAGAGGTATAGCTATGGGAGCATCCTTTGCTCCCATTTATGCTGGCCTATTTATGGAGTTTCTTGAAGAGCAGTTAATTTATGACACCAATAACAATTCCTTTTTAGAAGAGTTAGACATTTGGAGACATTATCTGGATGATTGTTGGATGGTGTGGCGGGGAGATGTAACATATGCACATGAATTTGTTAGATATCTCAATAATAACAGATGGGATATTCAGTTTACACTAAACATTGAATATCAACAAATTATTTTTTTGGATGTAGTTGTTACTCGACAAGAAGATCATACATTGGAAACCCGGGTACATAGAAAATTTCCAAAATACAATACTTTGCTTCATGCTTCCAGTCATCATCCCCACCACATCATCAACAACATCCCCAAGTCCCAATATTTACGTATCAAACGTATATGCTCTTCTGAACAAACTCACCAAGAATGTCAACAAGATTTAATAAATAGGCTGGTAACCAGAGGCTATAGTAAAGATCACATTTCCCAAGTTGTAACCCAGGTAAAACAAACTGACAGATCCCAACTTTTGGAATACCAAAATAGAACTAGTCAATATAAGATACAAGAATCACAACCGGTTAGACTAGTGACAACATTTGGTAGTAACACTCCAAGATTCAGAGATATTATTAACAATCATTGGGACATTCTACTTACATATGAACACTTGAATGGGGTTCTTCAAAACAGATGTTTATTTTCTTACCAGAGAGGTAGAACCATTAATTCATATTTCACTCATTATAAACATTACAATCCACCTATACATATGCAGAAAACACTATTTGGTGATACACTAGTTGGTTGTGTCCCCTGTGGTCACTGTAGCGCATGTACACACATTTTCAAAACAAAAGAATTTACTAGCTGCAATACTTCTAAAGTGTATCAGATTAGAGTTTTTGGTAATTGCAGTAGCGACCGGACAATCTATCTAGCTACCTGCACTTGTTCATCTTTTTATGTTGGACAGACGTCAAGACCCTTCAGACACCGCATAAGCGAACATTTAAGTGAGATCAGAAATAAAAGAATTTCCAACGCCCTTTATAAGCATACCATCACACACACAACTGCTAAATTTCATTTCATCATAATAGACAAAATTCAAATGCACAGAACTACCAAAGCAGGTTGGCATGACATATTAAATAATAAGGAATCCTCTTGGATTATTAGGTTAGGGGCTTTATTTAGACCTGGCCTTAATGAATTAAGTTAGATTTTGACTTGGTGGTTCTGTTCAACAATAGTCTATCTATTTCAGGTGTATCTCTTTAAATACATTGATATAAAAGCAGACACTAGGATGTGCTCTAATGGAATATTTTGTTGCACTGATGAAGGCTTGAACCATTTTCAGCTCTGACCATGGAACAGACTACCAGTCCCACGCTCAGCCCTTTTCTCCCCACAAAAAGAAAAAGTTAAGCAAACCTTTCCAGGGCAGGCTAGCTATTTGCCTCAGCTGTAGATGGTTGACTCTGCTGTGAACATTTGTTGTACCTCATATCCTGGATCCCTCTAGTGTAGCACCTACAGCCACTATGGACTGGGAGTTAGCCATGTTCTCTGTAGCTGTTGGATTCTGATTATTGGACATGGGAGAGCCACTCTTGTTGGTCCTGGGAGAGGGAATAGGGAAGACTTTCCAGTTGTGTCAGAATGCTGTGCCCTTCCCTGGGGAAGCTGCTGTTGCCATTAGTAACACAATTGGTCCCATTTTTTCCTGACAAAAATAAACAGAAAACTAAGCATGTACCAACTCCTTAAATTTCCTTAGACAGGAATAGCTTAGTGGATCTGGCTCAGGGTTTAATTCAAGCCATCAATCCTTCTTGTAAAGTAGTTTCTGGTAAAAGAAAGAGGGGTACCTCTTTTTCAGAAGAGATTCAAGATTCTGAATCAGAACATGAAGATGAAGGGACAGATACAGGGTTTTCTCCATATAGTTCTAATTCAGACTCAGATGAGAGCTCACGTCTTATTTATTTATTTATTTATTTATTTTATTTTACATTTGTTTACTAGGAAAGTCTGACTGGGATAAGACCCATTTTCAGCGGAGGCCCAGGAAGAAAAGTTTTACATACAGAGATTATATAAAACTTATAGAATAAATTATACAAAAAATATACAGGCCATACAGTACACCAGAAATTAAAGTATCTAACTAGCACCTCTAGGGTTGCCATTGCTACAACTGTAGTTCTATGGTTTTATAGCTGACATTTGTATTATACAATCATCTGATATAATTCCTTATTGTTGTGTAGACATTGTAGTTTCTCAAAGTAAGCTGAGGAAGGGTTTGTAGGGGGAATTGTATAGAAAAGGATGAGGGTAGAATTTATCTAGACATGAGTGAGAGCATAGATTATGAGGCAGTCAGGGAAGAAGAAAATTTATGACCAGAAACTATTAAAACTAGTTAGCCTGGAGTAGTACAGGAACAAAGCCAGGTGTCATTAAGCTAATTTTTAAGAATCCTTTTGAAATGGTTTGCATTTGTGTTGGTTCTGATGCTGTGAGGTAGTGAATTTTACCTTGCTGCTACATAATGAGAAAATAGGAAGTCCGCTGCTGTATTAGTAGATTTGGACACTTGTAATAAAGATTTATTTGTTGACTGAAGACTTCGATTTGTGGTGTGGGGCTAGAGAATATTTAGAAGGTCAGGGTTTTCTCAGGTTGATATACTAGTTTGTGTGGTAAGGTTAATTGGTTATAGGATAGAAGTTGTGGGAGTTCTAACCAGGACAGTTTTTCTGTGGAGTGACAGTGGTGGGTAAGATGTGGGCAGTCAGTTGCAAATTTTGCCATTTTATTGTAGCATGTTTAAAATTTAATTAAATCTGTCTTTTTAAGGTTGTGAGAATTGGGGAAGCATACAGAAGTGTTGATGGAAGATGAGTTGTAGCAATGGCAACCCTAGAGGTGCTAGTTAGATACTTTTTATTTCTGTAAAGAGTACCCATTTTATGTGAACTTTCTTAATTGTTTGTGCTGTATGTAGGTTAAATCTTAGGTTGTTATCTATTATTACTCCTAGTAGTTTTCTTTGTGAATCAGCATTAATGTAGAAGGTGCTGGGTGGAGAGGATCTTGTGGGTTGGAAGATCATGAGTTTTGTTTTATTGGGGGTGAGTATGAGCTGATGATTAGAGAGCCATAACTCTGTAACTGAGAATGATTTTTGGGTTATATCATGGATGTGTTGCAGGTTATTAGAGGTGAATATAAGTGTTGTGTCATCTGCATATTGGATAGTTGAAGCCAGTGGGGTAGATTCATTTTTGATTCTCCCTGCCGGGGTTTGTCTTTCTCTGAGACTATTGCTAAAATGCTCTAGTGTTTTCAGTGAGTAAACACTGAGGTCTCTCACTCCCTCAGAAAATAGTATGAGTTGTTGCAGAACAAATTTCCAGACCCTACACCCATTCCTCTTCTTCTGATTGCTTTACAGGATGTGTGTGTGTTACTGCCAGCAATTTTCCTGATAGTCAGCCAGCTGCCCCTAAAAAGGCAGATAGGATATAAAAAGTTTTTGCTCTTAAATTTTTATACACTATTCTCAAACCTGATCTGGCAACTCTAGCATTAGATGATCCCACTTAGTTAATTCCAATCCTATTCTTTCTGATAAAGATGGGGAAATTATTGCTAAGTAGAGGAAAAAAGTATTTACTTCTGCAACTTTGATTTTCAGAATTTTGAATTGTCAAGCTCATATGTTAAAATTATTGTTTTATCTGCAGTTTCTTCTTGTGAGGAAAAATTTGCTTTAAATAATTTTGTTTCTTCTATTGCAGAGGTCGCTACTCATTGTTTCATAGATTCACATTCTACATACATGCATACAAATATTTCAAGCATGGGCATTAATGCCCTTCTAGCCTACCAATATACCAAAACACCTACCAATATACCAAAACACTTGTTCCCATAATAAGTGTCCAGGCTGTTCTTAAAAAAATCTAAACTAGTACTTGCTTTAATATAATTTGGCAGTCTATTCCATGCATCAGCTGATCTGTCAGAGAACAATTAGCACACTTCTCATTCCTATAGAATCTTCTACATAGGTTATCTGATGATTCTCTAGTACTTTTCGATAACCTCAAACATTTCCAGAGATAGTTGTCTCTAAATGAACTATATACTTAAATAATATCTCCTCTTAGAAATCTATGAGACACTGACAAGTTCAGATATTTTAGTCATTCATAATAACTTAAATTTTTGCATCCATGGATGCCCTTGGTATATGTCCGCTGTATTCTTGACAGTTTACTCATTCATGTTTTCCATATTGATATTCCATACTCAAGTTTGGGTCTAATGTAACTAACAAACAATGACTTCATCATTTCTGATTTCCTAGACTTTGTAAATAGTTTTATAAAACCCATACTTCTATAACTATCATTAACCAATTGGTTGATATGATTAGAAAAACTGAAAGCTGGACCTACCCATATACCCAGGTCCTTAAATGAATTTACAGTTTCAATCACTGTGTGCTGTATTAAATATTCACCTTTCAGTTTAAGTATGTTTTGTAAATATTGTTACTGGGCTAATGATGCCATGTTTTCCCGAAAGAATAATGATGTTCTGTATCCAAAAAGGACAATTGAGGACCAAACATTTATAAGGTAACTCTGTGCATAATGGACATGGGTGCCAGACCCAGTGTAAATGTTCTATTCCCCATCCATTGATGTAGGTTGTTCTTAAACTGGGTAAGTAGACAAACTTAGCTTCAGATGGATGGGAAACCTGTTCAATAGGCGGGGCAGTTTCTGGGACACATATCTGTATCTCCAGCATGCTCTGTTTAAGTCACAGACTAAATTCAGGTCCTTAGACCCTGTATTTCTGGTACTGTTTGACTTAGAAATATACAGGAACTTCATAAGTGTGGGAGTCTGTGGATGCTTTTTAAGCTAAGCATAGATCTCCCCTCAGCAATCTATGGGAGACTGAGTAGAGGGAAAGGGCTTTAAGGTGCTCTGCATAAGGCAGGTTTGCTATGCCTTGTATTCCATTTGTAAGGAACCTCTGAGTTTGCCCTAATTGTGAAAATATTTGGCATGGAAGATATGAATTCAGTACTGGGAATTCAGAGTGAATTTACATATTACTCCCCAAGATAGAAAAACTGGGCTAAGCTAGACAGAATTTACATTTCACAGGAACATGTGCATTTAATTGAAGGTCTTGATACGCACCCAATAACTATTTCAGATCATACGCTAATAACCAAAATAAAAACACAGGGTAATGAAAATAAAAATGAACCACTGGAGCTTTCCCACATTTTTGTTGAAAAGAGAGGAATTTAAAGAATAAGTAGTGGAAATTATTCAGGAGCTATTAGAGAAGATAGAAACTTCTTTTGAAAATATAGATATGGAGTGGGATAAAATCAAAATGCAATTTAAAAATAGGGTGGAAATAAAAGAATAGGAGATATGGTTAAGAAGTAACAAGAATTATTTAGAGGGACTGACAAATATTAAAGTATTTCAAAACAGGGGGAATTTCACAGAACAAAAACAGGATCAACTACAGAATGCTAAACAGAAAATAAAGAACTACCTTGATAATATGCATGAGTTTAGAAAGATTGTTGTTAAGCAACTGTTTTTGATAACTCTAGAGCACAAAAACATTTAGCACAATGACTCAGACAACAAAAAGTAGAAAGAGCTGCCACCAACCTTAGGAAGCCATTGCAAGGAAGATAACTAGGGATCCTGTAGAAGTATTAGAAATATTTCAGAAATTCTACGAATGTCTGTATAAAGCAGAGAAATATGGAAATCAAGAAAATGTTTATCGCAGAATTAAATATGCTAAGCATAGAGGGAGAAGAGGCTCAATTACTAACCGTTAGGATAGGAGGAGATAAGATAAAAATGGCTATGTATAACCAATCTACAGGAAAGTCCCCAGGATTAGATGGTATTCCTGTGGAAGTTTGGAAGCTAGGAGGGGAAAAACAATGAAGATCTGGAAGGTTTTGTTTAACAATATTTTAAGAGGATGAGAATTACCAGCATCCTGGAAGAAAGTAGTAGTAGCTGTACTACCTAAAGAGGGTAAAGATCCATCAGATCCAGCTTCATACAGGCCTATTTCAATACTAAACCACGATTATAAAGTGTTTATGTCTATAATGGCTAAAAGAATGGCAAAAGTGATGCCACAATTGATAAATATGGATCAATGTGGTTTTGTGGAGGGGAGGCAAACATATGACAACATAAACAGAACAGTGATTCAGAGGGAAGCAGAGTATAAGAAAATGCCACTGTTGCTAGTGGGTCTTGATGCAGAAAAATCATTTGACAGAGTAAGCTGGGATTTTATGAGCAGAGCAATGGAAGCATTTGCATTCCATGATAAAATTATAAGGTTGATTAGGAGGATATATGAAGGATCGGAAGTGGAAATTAAAGGGGGTGGGGTCCTCTCTGATAATCACTGCTTGAGCAGAGTAAACAGGTAGCTGGTCCTCTCTCCCCTTTGTTATTTGCATTATATTTAGAATCACTGGCAAAGAAAATAAGGGACTCAGAAATTCAAGGATATAATTGGTATGGTAGTCAAGACAAGCTGGCTGTATCTGCAGATGACATTATTTTGCACCTGACAATACCAGAAAGACAGTGCTGTGGAACATACTGAGAAAGTTTCAAACCTTTTCGGGATACAAAATAAATGAAGCAAAAACAAAAGCCATAACAGTAAATTATGTACCCACATACGAACTGGTTCAGCAATATCCATATTTATGGGAACATAATAAAATGAAGTATTTAGGAGTATGGATTAAAAATTATACTGGTGTGGCAGCTAAGGATATGTGGGGAAAGACTAAACAAAAGATAATACAAAAACTGAGAAAATGAAATCTCTGATATATAGATAGTGATAGTAAGATACAAGCAGTTAAAATGTATTAGTCCCTTTAGTCTTATACACAGTTCAGGCATATTTTTATCAACCAGAGGAGAAGTTGTGGATAGCAATTTATAAAGAGCTGAAGGATTTTATCTGGTAAGAGAAGATGGCAAGAGTCAAGTGGGATAAGCTTATTCTTCCAACAGAACAGGGCAATTTGGGATTACACAAGTTGAAGAGGAATTTCAGAGCAACACAGTTAAGGCTCCTATGCATAGCATAAGCAGAAAACTATAATTCAAAGTAGAAAGTGATGATCATGAAATGGGGGTAAGTTGAAGTAACAGAGAGAGACTGGGATTTTGGATGCAGACCTTTAAGGAGAACAACAATAATCATACAGTATATTATATTCATAAAGTAGCAGAAGGTCTAAGAACCAAGCCAACATGGGAATACAGAAAACTGATTCTGCCAATAGGGATGACTGCAATCTGGGATACAGAAAATAGGTAAGAGAGGGTGGGAATGTATTGGAGAAAATTGGCAAAGGAACCAAGGTACTGGAAGCAAATAACTAGACAGGGAAAGGTAATAGTACGGGAAGATGCCAAGAACTCATTTGGACTGCAGGCTAAAGGTTGCCTTCCATATCAAGGATTGATATCAGAGTATAGGCAAAGAGAAAGAAATGGGGGGGTCCTAAATGAAAGACCAGCACTGGTAGTGTTTGTAGTAGTATCTAGAACAGAAGTTGCCATTAAGAAAGGAATAACTAGTACAGCATATAAAATATTGAATGATAACTATAAGAAGCAATCAGAGGAGGTCAGAAAGGACTGGGAAGAAAGATTAGATAAGCAATTCATGAAGAAAGAATGGGGGGATATATGTATGTTGTGATGTCCCCACTGTGGGCCAGTAATCAAGGAGCCTAAATCCTCACCACTGACACTGGAGAGGGATGTTCACTTGGAACAAAAATAGATATACACAGTATTTCCAGATGCAACTCTCTGCATCAAGCACAATTTCCCTTAAGAGCACATAGGGAACACACTCAGTCCGGGGTCAGGATTTCTGTATCTGTCTCCTTTCAGGTCCCCAGTAAGACTTCCCACTGGTACAGCTTAGGGTTGAGACCTCAACCGAGTGTCCAAGTCAAGTTCTTCAGCACCTACTCTGTGAAACTAGTGTTTTGGGTCCCTGCTCCAAGTAGCTGACACACACACACTTTGAGATTTGATTTTCACACACACACCTGGGAAAGACTGGCACAAATTTACTAGCTATGCCCCCTTCTGTCCAGAGTATAAGGTAGTTACACTGCCATCAGACTCACTAAAGCCAGCTACTCTAAGGTTCTTGCAAGGGTATCCAATTATACTGAGTGAAATTAATATTAATACAAATAGTAATGTTAACCAAACAGCCAGGCTTTCAGGAGTGGCCACAGTGTCCCAATAGATATAAGTACTCTCAAAAGTTAAAATATTCTCTAAAGGACCAGCGACAATGAAAATTTTAAATATATTTAATAATAAATAATAAAAGAACATGAAAATACTAAGTTTCTTTTTACAGTAAACACCAGAATTTCAGTCACAGGAAATATTAAAAATAACACAGGTGAACAGGTTCACACAGTTACAGAAAAACAATACTTAAGATCTCACTATATAGATTCATAGGTTCATAGCTGTGTACTAGGCTAATGGCCTTGGAGCCTTTACACGCCTAGCCCATAGAAGTGCCCTGGCATCATGCCGCCCGATGTTAGTTCTATCAAGTAGAGCCACTGGAGTGATCCCCAGGGTGAACATTCTATTTCCCATCCACTCATCAAGATTTCTCTTGAAGAGGGACAGTGAGGTGCTCTGCTTGACATGTATGGGAAGTCTATTCCAGAGCATGGGCAGTCTCTGGTTATGAACCTGTCCTTCTAGCATGTTCTGTTGATTGTGGTAATGAGGTGGAGGTCTCTGGAGTGTGTGGTGTGGAGGGATTGGGATTTATTTAGATGTAGCATTTCTAACAGAGCTGGGTCAGACATGGCTTTGTAAGTCAAGCAGAGATCGCCTCTTAGTAGACAATATGAGACAGAGAACAGCTGGAGTTTTTTGAGTCTGTTTGTGTACAAGTGTTTAAGGCCTAGGATCCTCTTTGTGAGGTACTTTTGTGGCCTTTCCAGCTGTTGCATGTGTCTAGTGAGGTACATGCCAAATGGGGTATTATAATTGATGATTGGCCTAATGAGGGAAGAGTAGAGAGACATGATGACCTCTTTCTTCCTGGATGCAAAACCCTTGGTGATGTGCCACACAGAAGGACTTTCTGACCACAGTGGCAATGTGGTGGTCGAAGGAGAGGATGCTGTCAACCTGTGTTCCCAGATTTCTTATAATGCATTCAGTGTTCAGTGGGCTTCCATCAATGTGGTAATTAGTGGGAACTGAGTTTTTCCCAAAGGGGATGACAACTCATTTTTTGGCATTAAGCTTAAGGCGGTGGTTTCAGTGAGGTCTTTCCGTAAGATGTCTACATCACTTGGGGAGTTAATAATGGCTCCCAGCTTGCAGTCGTCTGTGAACATGGTCAGCCAGAGTCCCTCTGTGTTGGCTTGGACTTCTGAGAAGTAGATGCCAAACAGAAGAGGACCCAGGGCTGATCCCTGTGGGACTCCATTTATGACTGGTCGGCAGACTGTCTTGGAGTTTGCTACTTTCACACTGTGTTTTCTATCTGTGAGCCAATTTGCAACCCACCTAGTGATATAGGGGTTGATGCCTAGTTTGGTGAGTTTATCAATAATTCCTGTGTGGGGAATGGTATCAAAGGCCTTGGTCAGATCGAGGTAGGCTGTATGAACTGCCTTGCCCTCATCCATAGCTCTGCTGACTGACTCAAAGAAGTCAACCAGGTTGAGCAGGCATGATCTACAAAACCAAATTGCATGGGATCCAGAGTTTGGAGAGTCCCTATATCTTTGTTAATTAGGTCCATGATGATGCACTCCATAGCCTTACATATCAGACTCATTAGGCTAATGAGATGATAATTCCCACGGTCTGTATTTGCTCCCCTTTAATGGAGAGATATGACTGTAGCAGTGCACCATTTGGTAGGGACAAAGCCTGAGGTGAGGCGGTGATTGAACAGGGTACACAGATGTGGTGCCAGTTCACTTTGTAGTTCATGTAGAACACATCCAGAGATATTGTTGGGTCCCATGGAAGCTGTATTCTTGGGCTTGGACAATGCAGCTTTAACCTGTGCTGCAGTAATGCTGGGTGCTTGGCATTCCTCCGGTATTGTGATTGGCATTTGGGTGGGTGAGGGATAAAGTTGGCACTGAATCTGTCAGCCAGTATGTTGGCAATATCTGTTAGCTCAGTATAGGAGGTACCATTGTGCAGTAACTCAGAGCAAACCTGGGTGTTGCTGTGGAGGTTTTTGATATAACTATAGAAGGCTTTGTGGTTGTTTTTAGTGTCTGCCACAATTCTGCCTTCCTAGCTGGCTTTAGAGGTTTTGATGAGGGATCTCAACTTTTTGCTGAGGCTAATAAGGGAGTTTTTCCAGTCTTGGGACTTCACCTTTTTCTGCAACAGTTTCTTCCTTCTGTTGTAGAGTTTAATAATGGCAGTGGACTACCAGATTGGCTTCCTTTTTTTGGAGGAGAGCGTCTTGGTTCTGTTGGGTATGACTAGTTCCATGCATTTATGTACATGTTCGTACAGTGAATTGGTGCATGATTTGGCAGTCATCCATCTATTTTCCATTGACATGGGTACTGTGAAGTTTGCCATCTCTGTTTTTAGGAGCTCAAAGTTAGCTTGGAGAATTTTTACTTGGTGGTTACCTGTGTGGGGGGTGTGGGTGAGATGTGGATTTCCATGGCGATTAGATTGTGGTCGGATTTAACCAGGGAGGAATTGACTACTGGTGTAGAGCAATGGTTGCCCATGTTAGTAGTAACCAGGTCAAGAATGCTGCTTCCTCTAGTGGGGGTAAGATAGAGCTGGTCCAGGGCATTGGAATTAATGAATTCCAGGAAGTGTTGGGCCAGTATATTGGTGCAAGAGTAGTTTTTCCAGTTGATGGAGTGGTAGTTGAAGTCACCTAGTATGAGAGTGTTGGATTGGGCCCTAACAGTTTCCAGGGTGCTTAGGAACATGGAGTGAGAGTCTTGAAACTTGGTTGGGGACCTATAGCAGACTACGACCTGAATCGCTGTCTTACCCAATGTTAGTTGTACCTGAAGTATCTCAGATGCGTTATGCTGGGTTACTAGTCTGGAGAAGTGCATATGCTTTATGAATATGGAGACACCACCGCCTTTAGAGCTTTGGTCCATCTTCTAGGGCCAAAAGGTGTGGAATGAGTTATAGCCTGGTAGCACAGGGGTGCTTTCTGCTGCTTTAAACCTGGTCTCCGTTACAGCACAAATGGCGATGTTCTCCATTTTGAGGAGTGCTTTGAGCAAGTGCATCTTGAGATTTAGACTTCTAGCATTGAGCAGCATGACCTTCAGACTGCATTTATTTATAGGTGTTACGGTGGTAATTTGGTCTTTGGAACATCGCCTAAAAAGGCACTATAGGGGTGACAAGAGCCCTAGCCAGTATCTGGAAACCCAGGGGTGACAGATGCAGGACATCTCTGGCAAAGCATCGGGGTCTGTCAATAATGTCATCCCAAGCAGACAGATACTGGATCTCCTTAGAATGACCCCTGAAACTTAGCCAATTGCTGAAGTCAATAATTTTCTGCTTGTACTGTGGTATCATTCGGGGCAATGATAGGATGCTGCTCAGGGGTAGGGTCATACCAGCCTAGGCCACATAATTCGAGAGCTCCTGCATGTCTCTTTTCATGTAGTCAAGGGAGGTGCATCTCAGGTCATTCACACCCACACGGACAGTGACAGAGTCATATTTGTTGTGGAGTGACCTGAGTGCGTGTGTTATGTGTCGGATTCTGGCACCTCATAGACAGCTGACTGTTACCTTCTCCTTATTCAACCTAGTGAGTGGGATATCAATCTGCCTCTCTATTGAGTCACCTATGATTAGTGTATTGGGCAAGCTGTTTTGCCTTAGGGGCTTAGGTTGAGGAGCACACTGTGTAGGTGAGGTATGTGTCTTGTGGTTTGTGCTGTGTTGTGGTGGCCAAGTACATTTCTGTCTTGAAAGTCTCTGCTGTTTTTCTATTGAGGGCCTCCGTGAAGGTGGGTGTGTGGTTTGTGTTTTTATGTGAGACCTGTGATGGTGGGTGCTCTGGAGGGCTATGTGTTGCCTGTGGTGTGGTGCAAGTGTTGACCTTCTCCTCCTGACCAGCTATTCCGGTCTTGGCTTGAGAGTGCATGGCTTCCAATTTGGATATACAAGTGCATCTCTCACAAGTCAGAGAGTTAGGAGGTAAGAGGAGAGGGTTGTCTGTGTACATAAGGCAGTTGCTACACTGCCTCAGAATGCCCATGTTCACCAGGTTAATAGGAGAAAGCACAGGGAACTGACCTTTAGACATGCCAGGAGGGATGGTCATTATTCTAAGTACTGGAGCTGTTTCCTTATATATTCCTTTTACAGGAAAAATGCCACTCAAGGTGTCTGAGTCTGTACAGAGCACTGCCAAACACTTGAGGGGAAACTAATGCGTAGACCCTTAAAATTTAAGGATGAAGTATTTAGACAGATATTCTGAAGTTAGAAAGAAATCAAGCAGTACTTACTGAAAAATAAAGAATTAGCTTGTCAAGAATGATCAAAATAGGGGATTCGCATGAATGGCTGCTGCATGGCTACTACTAATGCTGGTCTCAGCACAGTTCTGTTGGGTTACAATACTTCTTTGCTTCTTCTCTCACCAGAAGCAAATTGTTAGCACCAATCTCAAGAAGAGAAGCAGGCCACAGCCTGTCTGGTGATCCGCAGTCTTGTCCCAGATGATGCAAGGGTCTGCAGGTTTGTAGTCTTTTTCTGGTAGATGCCTCAAATAGCAACCAGACCGATCATGTACGTTAAGCACAGATACTCACTCTCCAACCAGAAAGAGTCAGGAATCAATGCACTGTGCTCCTACTGTCACCAGGATCAGAATATAAGCACATATTCTAAGATGTCACCAATAAAGCAGTTATTAAGCTTTCTGGTTATCAGCAGTCTCCAGGAAATAATGTTTTTCCTGACTAAGCTAAAGAATTATTTTCTCCCTGGTTACTTATTAGAGCAAGGCAATATGAAAGTAGGTGAGGGGCCCTTCCTTGTCAGGTAAAAAAAAAACAGAGTGCTCTCAGACTTCAGTCTCACCTAGTAATAAATATTATTTTTATTGATGGATTACAGAATGATATTACATACATCTGGTCATCTGACTTCTGGTTCCCATGCAACCACCCATTGCTAGAAACTACCAGGATTTAGCACAGTGATGACAAACCTATGACATGCATGTCAAAGGTGACACGCCACAACATTTTGGGTGACACACCAGCGTCCACCAACACCTGAGTTACCAAATAAACTGAATGAACAAAAATACAAGAAATATGTGACCCTGCACTTATCTAATAAAACTTAGCAACAAAAAGTCATTAATGGATATTAATCAAGTCAAATGTAATGTATTCCATATCTTTTTCAGTTCAATTAAAAATTACTATTAAAAGTAGGGTAATTTTTTGATGCATTGTTTTAAGCCCAATTATCAGTGTGTATATTGTTTTCTCTATTGTAAGTCAGTGATTTTTCCTTTACTTTTATAATACATAGCAGCACATGATTGGACTGTATTTTATTTAAATAAATTACTATGTAAAGAATTGTTTCTCTTTTGTTTGGGGGGGGGGGGCACACCAGCAGGGTCAAGATAGGCATTTTCTGAATTTTTGACACGCCAAGCCCAGAAGGTTCGCCATCACTGATTTAGCACCTATGTGTCAATAATGCACACACACAGAGCCTTGTTAAGATCTGCTGCAGCTCCTGGAAGTCATAAAACAATTTCAAACCTCAACCTTCCAGAGTAGCAATTAATTCACCCCATTGACAATGCAGGAAGCTTCCTAGTACAGACTTTTTGTCTCTGGTTGCATTGAGAACTGTAAGATACAATCTTTATGGCCTAAATTAAGTAATTTAATTTCTTACTATTTTCCAGAGGCAGGTGGATTGAGATTAACTATCTTCCAGTATTTTCTGTTACAATATATACATTTCAGCAGTTACAATAATACATGTACATTTATTCCTCTGTCGAGCAGGACAAACTGTTGATACATTTTTAACACAAGCAACGTTATAAATACATTTTCAGCACAAGCATCTGTTCAAATCAATTTGATATTCAAATAACATAGAATTCTTTACTAAATTCCAGCTAGCTGTGCTGGCATATGTTTCACATCCACTGACCTACTTCACCTGGCATAGCTGGCAATACCTCGCATTATAGGTCGCATGTATCTCCCAAACATGCAACAAAATCGAGAAGATTTTGGATCTTTGCCTGAAAGTGCTTACATAGGTATTTTATACTCCAAGCAGACCTCAAAGAATTTTTCCTCAGGTAGACCACAATTCTTTGAAGTGTAATGGAGCAGAAAGAGGTAACTGGGAACATGTTTTCTGGGAGTGTAATGAGTTGGTAGACTTTAAAGATTCCTTGCAGACTGCTCTGTTGGAAATGCTGGGTGAGCAAGTTGGAATAACTAGGGAAATAATTTTTTTGCACTATGAGAAAAATTTGGAATTGCCTAGAAATGGTAAGGCCTTGCTGAGTCTAATTATGGTGACTGCCAAAAAAGCAATTACTAGAAAATGGAAATCAAAGTCTAAACCAACTTTACTAGAAGAAGTGAAGATAGTAACAGAGTTAAAACAACTGGAACTGGGATCTTTAGAAAGGGTAAGAACAAATTAGTTTAAAAGGAGGCAGGATTTGAATGAGCTATGTAATTGATTGACTGACAATGACTGGCTATGTTAAAAGTGATGTATAATGTTTGCAGCTACAGTTGTGTCGCACAGTTTGGAATGTATAATGTTTGCAACTGAGATTGTGTTGCTATGGTTTATTGTTATTTATATAAATGTAACATGGCTATGCCGTACATGATAAGTTAATAAAGATGTTTCTTGTTTAAAAAAAAAACATCTAAACAGATGTTTAAGAAGAAATGGCAATCAGGTTCCAAAAAGATACCTTGAACCTCCCAAAAACAAGGACAGTCCAACAAGTCTGAATGACTGTTCAAGAGACCTTGTGACCCCCTCCCACCCTGGCACCTTTTTTTTCTTCCAGAATGTCTGAATCTCCATTTTTTTCTCTTTAGCAATAGAGTTTCAAACAAATAGGTTCTGATCATTCATCAGTGTTACAGATGGTAGTGGGGTGGGGTTCTCCTTTCCAGGGGGACATGCCTCATCGCCCACATTAGACTCTTTTGTTTATACCAGTTCTTCATCATAAGCTGTCCCAAGGAGTGACAGAACCAATTCCTCCTTCTCAGTTGGGAAGGGATTTTATTCAAGGATGTTGTTAGTGCCAAAGAAAGAAAATGCTTGGAAACCAGTTCTACATTTTTTTATCCTAAACCTGCTTATGATAATGCCCAAATTCAAAATGATGTCACTTCACAACCTGTTACCTCTTCTTCCTCTTTCAGGTTTCCCGCTAACACTGGACTTAAAAGGTGCTTATCATCACATCCCTATTCATCCAGACTTCAGATGTTTCTTAATGTTTTGTGTGTCTGGATCACATTATCAGTTCACTGCCTTACCCTTTGGCCTGTCCAGTCATCAAGAATGCTCTCAAAGTGTCTAACTCCAGTAACAGCTCCTTGCAGACTACAAGGTATCCACATTTTTCCAGATTTAGATGACTTGCTTATCTTTGCAGTCTTTTTCAAAGTGTCAGGAATCTCTCTTGAGTGAGAGATCTCTTAAACAAGCTGGGATTCCAAGCTAATATTCTTTTTGACTTCATACAGGATCGTGTTCCTGGAATGTCAGCTAGACATCTCATTTCAAAGAGCTTTTCTTCCACAGGAAAAATAGATGTATATCTAGATCTATTTCTAAGGTTTTCCACTCAGATCTCAGCCATTGCAAGGGTGTACCTCAGAATTTTGGATCTCATGGCTTCTAGGATTCTCATGATACTCCTGGCAGTACTCCACATGAGAAAGAGACAGTGGTATCTGATGTCTCTTTGGTGCCAACATCAACACCCTATGTATTTTCAAATCCCAGTGCTGGAATTTGTCAGAAGAGAAATCATTTGTTGGAGATAACAGATATCCTTAAATGCAGGTCTCCTCTCCTCCCTCCCTGTCCCAAAGCAGTTAATCACCACAAATGTCTTGGACATTGCTTGGGGAGCTGTTTCAGAAGGGATAAAACTGCAGGGTGTGTGAACACCAAGGACAGATGCAAGCATATAAATATCAAAGAGACGCTTACCCTGATCAAGGCACTTAACTCTAAATTATCTTTGGTTCCTAGGATTTCTTCAAGTTGCTATAGCCAATACCACAGTTATATGGTACAGCAACAAGCAGGGGGCAACCAGGTCATACCCTTTGCAGACTAGCCATGTTAGCTTGGGATATAGCTTCACAGCACAATCCCACTCTACAGACATCCTACATTTTGTGAGAGTAAAATTGTATGACAGACAAGCTGAGCAGGACCAGATGTTCACAAATGGAAACTAGATTGAGGGGTTTCCACGATTTGATCTGTCTGTGGGGAGTTCCTCAAGTAGACCTCTTTGCCTCCTCAACTGGCAAGATTTTGTGATAGGACTACATTCTAGGAGGCCGGAAGACAGATGCCTTTTTCCCCTTGGACAGGAATGTTCCTGTATGCTTTTCTACCCTTTCCACTAATATCCAGGGTAATTCTGAAAATTCATCAGGAATCCCCCAAGATCATTGTAGTGACTATTCTGGCCCAGGCAACTGTGGTTTTCCCTTCTTTTGAAAATGCCCAGGGGCAATTATTGCAAGCTTCTTCACAGACTGGATGTACTCACACAAGAACAGGGGTGTTTGATACACCCTAGCATCCATCAACTTCAATTGACTGTCTGGGTGATAAGGTCTTAATTCCTTTTAGGCACCTGTTTACTGAGGACATACAGCAGGTTTTAATGGAGACAAGAAAGCCTGCTACTAGAAAATCATACATTAGCAAATGGAAAAGGTTTTCTAGCTGGTGCCAGCAACATAACCAGCACTCATTTAGGGCTAGTTGTTCATAGGTTCATAGATTAGTTCTAGGCAAACTGCCCTTGCAAGCCATTTTAAGCCTAGCCAATTATCCCTTGTGAGACTCAAACCTTGTACCTTGTGTTTGTAAGGCAAACACCTTAACCAATAGGCCACCCTCCCTTGTTCTTTGATTTTACAACATTTGTGTGAGTTACTATCCTATGGGCTTTCTTATTCCATTATTAAGGTTCATTTATCTACCATTTCAGCATGCCTACCCATGGATCTTCCTCTTTTAATGTAGTCTCATCTCAAAATGTTTTTAAAAGGGATTTTTCACAAGAGGTATCCAAGCAAACCAACAGCTCCTCCTTAGGATCTTAATGTCGTGTTAGAGAAGCAAACACTTGCTCCATATGAACTAGCTAACCTGGCTGACTTGAGGTTCTTAACATGAAAAACAGTTTCACTTGTTGCTCTGATCTCTGCAAAGAAGAATATCTGAGTTGCAAGCTCTTATGGTGAGTCAGCCGTATCTCATTTTCCACAATGATAGGGTTTCTTTCAAAATTAATCCTTTTCGTATGCCTAAAGTGGTATCCAAGTTTACTTGAAGCAAAACTATCCATCTCCTTGTTTACTTTGCTGAGCCTAAAACTGAGGGAGAAAGACTACTCCATACCTTGGGCGTCCACAGACATCTCAGATACTATCTTGACAGAGCTAAATCTTTCAGATCTTCAGATTAATTGATCATCTCTTGTAAAAGTAAGAAGAAGGGATAATCTGTGTCAAAACAGACTGTTTCTAAATTGTTGTCTAAGGATATTACCTTTTATTATGCTTATCATACAAAAGTATCTCAGGCATGGTCAAGGTCCACTCTACTAGGGCCTTAGTTTCATCTGTGGCTTTTTGGAAAAGGTCGGATTTTAGACATATTCTAGAAGCTGCTACTTGGTCCTCTGTACATACTTTTGCAAAGCACTATAAGCTTGATTCCTTCTCTAGGTGCAGGTCAGGCTTTACTAGGACCATTCTCCAGGGACTCCTGGACTCCTCTCCTTCCACCTCCCAAATGTAGTAAGCTGGGGTAATCTACCCATATAGCTAAAGCTACTGCAGCAGTGATCAATATGATGAACATACTACAGCTGTGTAAGTAAACTTAGCAGAACAGTAAATGTTCGAATGATCACTGCTGTAGTAGTTGCTCCCTCCCTCAGTCCCTTTTGTTTTTTGGTGTATTTTGTATGCCAGGATGTGGACATTTATTTTTGTTGATCCAAGCATTGTCCCTGCAGACCTCATCCTCCCTGTCTCTGTTGGCAGGAAAGCTTTGAAGGGCTTGATGTACAAACGTGTCTTTTAGTCAGCTCAGTTCGAGCTGCCTGACAGCTTAGGTGCATGGAAGGTGAGATGCTTTGAAGCTTTGAAAGCTGGCTGGCTGTTATATCCTATGCAGGATATAACCCCCATATAGATTAGTCTACTGCAGCAGTGATCATTCGAACATCTACTGTTATGGTAAGTTTACTTACACAGCTGTACTTTCCTTCAGCCAAGAAATTCTTTAATTAAGTCACCGTTTGTAACTGTAACATGAAAAAAATATATATGTAAGTTTGTTTAGGACATGACAAAACAAAAATCAAAAGCAGTCATTGAAAATGAATGGATAGTGACTCCACTCATTTTCAGACAAAACAATAATTCAGAGTAGCCCTTTTCTAAGTGAATGGAAAGAAAGGCCTTCAGAAAAAAGAGGGGTAATACAGTATGTTATTATGGGGACACAGACTGTATTATGTGAAGGAAAAATCTTAGCAGAAAAGTTAAAACAAGAGACAGCCTCCATTAGGTCATTCTTGGGATTAGTGTCATAACGGAAGGTATTATGTGGCTAAATTACAGGAAGGGCTAATAAACAACCAGACATAAATAGCAAAAAGACAACATAAAATCATGGTGGGGGGCCATTTTTGCACAGGTACTATGTCAAAACTGTAAATAGCTGAAAGTTCATAAATATCTCCTTCGAAGATAACATTTCCACCTTTCAGCTGCATGTCCTCAGATGGCATATTCAGAGCTTCAAAAAGGCTGAAAACAATTGTAACCTTCAACTTGAAAAGGATAAGCCTATATTAATGTAGCACTAATATGAGCCATGCTTAATGCATGAGATTATGTACATTAATTCACAATGCCCAGAGTGTGAACCTGGCAAAATACTCCAACACTTTTCAGAGAGAAACTTGAGACCCAGAACAGCACCAGCAATCTTTTGAAATGGCATCCATGGATTAATCATTGCTGTCATATTAATGATCATTGAATGAGTTAGCAGAACCAACGTGTTTGCAGTAATAATCCAAAGACAGGGGAAATCACAAGCTGTCATAAACTAAATGCTCTGTAAACACATATTTCAATAACAGATTCTCAAAGCTGGACCATTCCTTTATTTTGAAACACAAAGCGAGGCTTTAAATATAGTAGTTAGCAATTTAAAGGCCATCACACATTTTTTTCTTTAAAAAGAAAACACGTTTATGAGAATAAAGTTAACTGGGGCCCATACAAAAAGAGAATAAGGTCAACACTTTTCTGTTTAAAGAAGCTAGTGGCCTTTGGCTAAGATCGAGTAGAATAGCTCAAGTGTTCAAGATATTGAAACCTGAAAAAAAACAGAATCAAGTTAAGGCATAATACAAGATAGAGTCTGACAGAAGCAAGTGTATTCTTATTTACACAGGTGTCCCTGCTTCTGTGCATGCATTTCTTTTTGGAAAGCTTTGCACTGATCCATTATCACTGTTTTGCATGTCACAGTCTCTAAATTTATCATCTCACTGAAGTGTTTTAAGAAAGAACAGTGTATCATTAGGATATGTTCTCTTTTTCTGAGGTTGTAACCATACATACTTTAACATATGACATTTTTGTCTAACTGTGCAAAGAGGTTTTTTCGTTCATATTGAAGTGCATGACTAGCCACCATTTGTCCTCTCTGAATATCATCTACTCTGGTTCCTTTTCTGGTATCAGCGTAAGACTTTGTCTCTTGTTTGTGTCCACAGTCTGTTTTCTGAGGACTCTGTCTTTGTGGTGTGACATTTCAGCATCTCCTAAAGTTAAGGAAATACTGTCCTTGTACTGGTTGCAGAGCATATGATTTGCTTGGATGATCTTTCTTGTGCTGGGATAAGTGGAGCTCCTATAATGTCTCCTCTACATTATGAAGTCCTGCTATTGCCAGGAAATCTTCATTTTGGCACTTTCAATGGTTTTGCAGATGCTAGCCTTAAACATTTTATCATGTCATTTACCTATGGCTAAATTGGGGTGATATGTATTGTATCTTGAGATTTTGGCATTAGTGCTTAAACTGGCAACAGTTAAATAGTGGTTCATTGCTTGACTTCATTACCTGTGATATTTCAGATATGAAGGAGAATAACTTTGCTACTGTGGATGTTACTGGTATAACAAGGTGGAAATTGGAATATCTATACATTATGACTGCGATGTATGCAGACCTGGGCAAGAGGGGGCTGGAATTTACTGGAGAAAACTAGCAAAGGAACCAAGGTACTGGGAGCAAATGACTAGAGAGGGAAAGGTAATAGAATGGGAAGAGGTCAAGAAAACATTTGGACTGTAGGCTAGAGACTGCCTTCCCTTTCAGGGACTGCTGTCAGAATATAGGCAACTAGAAAGGGATAGGGAAATCCCAAGTGAAATACTTCCTCTGGTACAGGTTTAAGCTGAATCTAGAACTGAAGCTGCTGTTAAAAAAAGGATAATTAGTAGGGCGTATAAAATATTGCACATTAAGTATAAGAATCGATCATAGCAGGTTAGAAAAGATTGGGAAGAAAGACTGAAAAACAATTTACAAGGTAACAATGGGATGACATATGTAGGGCTCCCAAATATGCAACAAAGCCTAGAAGATTTAGGGTTTTTGCTTGGAAGTGTTTGCACAGGTATTTTTATACCCCAAGCAGAAGCCAAAGAAATTTTCCTCAGGTAGAGGGCAAATGTTGGAGGTGTGATGAGGAATTAAGAGGTAACTGGCAACATATATTTTGGGAGTGTAATGAGTTGGCAGACGTTAAAAATCCCTTACAGAGTACTCTGTCAGAAATATTGAGTGAGCAAATGGGTGTAACTTAGGAAATTATATTTTGAGCTGGGTACAGGATCTGAATTAGCTAGACACAGTAAATCTGGTGGCTGCCAAAAAGCAATTACTAGAAAATGGAAATAAAAGTGTAAACAAAGTCTGTACCTGAAGGAGGGAATATTGTAATGGAGATAAAAAGAACTGAAGTGGCATCTTTGCAAAGGAAGGTGCAAACTACATAGAAAAAACAGAAATTGTGGGAACAATACATGCAGAATAAGGAGTGAGGTTTAAGTGAAGGTAGGGATTGATCAATTTATGTAATGTTGGATTGATGGTAATGGGTCTATATTAGAAGACCGAATGCTTAGGTGATCGAACACCTAAACATCGATCTTCTAATATAGAACCGCACAGTGTTGAATGTCCCAGGGAAACACGTCCCTCGGCCACCACACATAAAACATTACTTTACATCTAAATTAAGTGGGGGGGGGCTTTGCCCACCACACCCCCCGATCTGGGGGCTGTGCCTCCACACACCCCTAACTAAATATACCAACTCCGAGATCACTCAACAGTAGGGAAATAACAAACTCCGGTGAATGGCCAAGGGAAATCTTTTCCTGCATTAAATCAGCTGTTCGCTGTTTTTTGCTTTCAATATTAGAAGATGGATGTTTAGGTGTTCGATCACCTAAACGTTTGGTCTTTTAATATAGACCCGATGGTAATTGTATAAAAGCATGTATGTGGTATGTAATGTTTGTAGCTGTGAACATATTAAAATGGTTTGATTTCTTTTATATAAATGTATAGCGATAATTCGATAAAGGTATTAAAAAAAAACACTTCTTACATTACTGCTTTCCAAATGTATGTTCCTCTTTACTCTTTTACTCTGTTACAATATTTTATTGCCTGGTGTGCTGCTTCATGCCTTTTGGCTCTGCCAATACTTTCTACCTCAGTTACATCCTGTCAGATATTTCTGGGGATCTTGTACAATCTTACATAATCCAGTAGGTTTTGTGATAGTATTGTCTCTGCCACTGCTTGTTTTTTGATTATTTTTAAGTGATAGTTTGGTATTGTTTCAGTTTTAATCTCTGCATTAACATCAGTGAAATTACCTGTTTGCTCAGACTTGTCAGTCTTGTGCAGTGTAAACCAATTGATTCATCTCTCTCCTGAGCTAGATTTCTGAATTTGATTATGCTAAACTGCGCATGCTTTTTTACTGGGTGCACTTACTTTAATCTTGGACCACTGTGCATCTGTGCATCTTCATTTGTCACTGTTTCATATAGTTTATATTCCTTTTCACTTGCCATATGTCGTAGTAGTAATTTTTCTCTTGTTTCATTTGTGATATACATAGCGGTTGTACAGTTATTTAACCTTGTCAAGCTTATCTGCTATTATAGCTCTGAGCACTGGGGTTCTATATGTGAGTCAGATTCAGATAAACTTTATGTGAAGAACCATTTTCTATTACTTTTTCTGTACATTTTCAGAAATGCACTTTCGTTTTCCCTTAAATTGTACTCGTTACTGTCACTTCTTTGTCCTTCTTTAACCTGTTTTAAAGTTGAGAGTTTTATTTTTGCTGCATACTCAATTTACTTATTTGAAGGTTCTGTTATTTTCCCTGTTAAACTTTGTGGAAAGAAACTCACTAAAACATGAGCACAAACATTCCTGTCAGAATTTTTAGTGTAACGTCCTGATCTGACCTTGTTCCTAGGTACCATTTCCTCTGTGGGGTTGTACTTTGAGCCAGATTCCAAAAGTCTTGCTCTCAGAGTAATCACTTACTTTGACAGCAAGTCATTTGGAACCGGGCTCTTTATTTTTTAGTTTGCTCCTTCCTTTGCAAAGATGCCACTTCAGTTCTTTTTATCTCTGTTACAATATTCTCTCCTTCAGGTACAGACTTTGTTTACACTTTTATTTCCATTTTCTACTAATTGCTTTTTGGCAGCCACCAGATTTACTGTGTCTAGCTAATTCAGATCCTGTACCCAGCTCAAAAAATCATTTCCTAAGTTACACCCATTTGCTCACTCAATATTTCTGACAGAGTACTCTGTAAGGGATTTTTAAAGTCTGACAGCTCATTACACTCCCAAAACATTATGGTTTTCGTAATTGTCATCAGTTTCTTTATGCCACTGTGTCGAAATGTTTTGTGTGATCATGTAACAAAGGTAACTCATGCTCATCTTGTCAAAAACAGCATAAATATTGCAAAAATGTGTGGTGGGGCATCCCTTGGTACAGCTGCTACTTCAAGACTAAAGCTAAGCTGTATCTTATTTGAAAGTGTCTAGTTTAATCTAGAAATGTGGTTCAGGTGCTCCTTTCAACAGGCAACGTTCCAAGTATTCGCAATATCATAAAGTGCTTTTTTTTCAGTTTGTGTATATATTGGTGCTTTAACTACTTCTCTTTTTCATGTATTCGGTTCATGTCAATCACCCTGAATTTGCACTGAATTCTTTTCATTTTATATCTTTCATTAATTGTATATTGCAGCTACACAGTGTATTATGTTTGGCCTGTTCTGAAAACTGTATGCCTTAATTCAAAGCCCCAGTCATTGGACTTTTTCCATGTTTTTGCAATCAGAAAAAATACAAATGTTCTACAATATAAGTATCTCCCTAAATGTATCCAAGCGCTCTATTTAACTCCTGAAATCGCAACATAACAATATTCATTTTTTTAAGGCAAGATGTTAGTGTTTGTATTCTTATCTTAAAAAAGATTGCTAGAGATTTTGTTCCATAAATGTTTCTAAAAGTTGTTCTTAGACTTTTTTTTTACAGCCACTAGAGAGTGAATTTTATTTTTATGAAACTGCCCCACTTCCCCACAGGTAGTCTAGCAGTTCAAGTAAATACATTGGTCAGTTGTAGATACATTGCTAAACCTGTCTTTTAGTTTTGAGTTGTGTTTGGCCATTTACTTTCAAATACTTTCACTTCTTGTTTGCAAAGAAGTATTTATTTTCATCAAAGTGGTTCTTCTTATGAATACCAGATGCAGGGCAGCCACGGTGGTGCAGCGGTTAGTGTTGTCGCCTCACAGAAAGGTGCAGCGGTTAGCGTTGTCACCTCACAGCAAGAGGTTCTCCGGTTTAATTCTCGGCTGGGGTGCCTTCTGTGCGGAGTCTGCATGTTCTCCCTGTGGTCGCGTGGGTTTCCTCCGGGTGCTCCGGTTTCCTCCCACATCCCAAAGACATGCAGTAGGTGGATTGGACACTCTAAATTGGCCCTAGGTGTGAGTGTGTGCGTGTGTGTGCCTTCTGTGGAAGGTTGGACGCCAGGCTGGCAACTCAACACCATAAAACTCCACTGCCAATCATGAGCAGACAGATGAACCACTGTGGTGACCCCTAACCGGGAAAAACCGGAAGAAGAAGAGTAAGACATTTTATTCAATATGTGTATGTGGTTCTGGAGGCAAGTTTGTAAAGTGACTTTTATATTCCTTAGTAATTAAACTTCTCCGACTAATGTTTTCATTTCCTTGTTATTAACATATATCTTATAATGTCCTAAATAATGTTCCTCCTTAACTGCTTTCTTCTGTGTTTTGTTTTCTTAGTATCCCATCCATAACTCTTAACTGCTCTAACAGAATCATTTAAAGTTACACAGTCCTTTTGCCTGTGTTTTCTATTATTTGTTATTTTACCCACTCATATTCCATCTCCTCTCTCTTAAGTGTCCCATTTACCTGCTACACCTGATATACCATATCTTTTGCTTCATAGAATAAGTCAACTATATTGAACCTCACATTTCCTACAGTATTTGTTCTGTGTACCTGATAATCTTTGCACTACGTATTACTAACAGAGAACATTTCTGCTGAGAAAGGTTTAACATCCCAGATGGAATTTTCTCTTTTAATGAGTACTCAAAAGTGTTTTAAGTAACTCCCCTGAGGGTAATACATGCATATTCCATATGTTAATTGAGCTTAAAATTTCTTGAGCGTTATATTAAAATAACACGTTACACAGACTTTTTAAGCCGTTTACAACTGTCCTATGCAACTTAACTCTCACCAATATATTTTATGGCTAAATTGTTGTTTAGTACATTGTTGAGACCACATAACTCATTCACATGTGCTGAACGGATATCTAGAGAAGATTGCTCCTGCAATGTAGTTCATGTTACATTGCAAATACTACCAAAATGTTGTAAAGGAAGAAAGAGCAATGACCATATATATAATTCGGTTTAAAACAGCCTTACCTGACAATCTGGTTGTGAAATAACACACTTATTTAATAATCTCTATACTGTCTTTGACAAATAGTTCTAGATTGCCATATGGCTTAAAACAATAGAGTTGAGCAAAGTACAATTTAACCCCTAAGTAAAGCAGCCCAAACAGAGATAAAGGCAACAATTGTAAAAACACGCTGCTCCGAAGTCACAAACAGTATTTTATTTCCAAAGTGTAAGCGCTTTCATTCCACAATGAACAAGGAACATCATCAGACAAAAACACGGCACTACATCATTTCCTTTATATAAAAAATGGCACCAAAAAGCTCAGCCCTTTTAAAAAAACATACATTAATGTAAAACAAATATGGATAAAAAAAAGTCTGTGAAATATATTTTTACATGCACAGACAATACATAAGTAGCATATTTACATCATAATAACGTTTTTGGTGCCATTTTTTATATAAAGGAAATGATGTAATGCAGCATTTTTGTCTGATGATGTTCCTTGTTCATTGTGAAATGAAAGTGCTTACACTTGGAAATAAAATACTGTTTATGACTTTGGAGCAGCATCTTTTTACAGTTTAACCTCTGTCTACCCTCTGCACTTAATAAATCAAATTAAATATTTGCCTTATAGATGCTTAATAAGGCAGCCATTATATATTAGTATTCACAAAAAATGCTTGCTTTGGAAGATATTTCAGCATAAAGTGGCATTAAAGCTACCACTCAGTAAAATGCACAAAAAAAATTCTTAAACTTTCATTACATTTTTTACTCCCACTTTTAACTGATCCATTTCTTTCTATGTGTCCATGCCAGTACATATCTTTACATTGTTGCTTTGCACTTTGCTGCTAAAAATGTTTGCTTTACTGCCTTTGCATAGATCCAGGTGTCAGTTCCAGCCATTTGGCTGCTTTTTGATGTACTAATACATCTTACAGATAAAGAACTGACCTAATTTTGTTAGCTAGTTCAGTCCCCCCCGTGCTGAAGGCTGTTTTACTAGAGTGATCTAGAGAGAGAAAGTTCCTCATTGTAGACAGGATATCTTTATATAGTAGCTGGTCAACGTAAGAAGCATACTTTTAGGAGATGGGACAAAACTGGGTTACCTAGATGTAACCCACATAAAACAAAGGAATAACATGCAAACTTCACCTAAACAGCAAATACCAGCACTGATCCTCACATCCAGGAACTGAATATCAGCATTATACCAACTTGCCACTGCAAAGAGAAAACATCGTAAATTGCTTGGTGTAAGAGATATTCAGTTGCAACTAGTGTTGTCTGATATTATAGGAAATCAGAACCCTGCTTTAAAATACTTAATAAAAGCAACTATTTCTGCTACACAGTCTTTTGTTTCTTGGATTTCATTATGTGACAGTGAGATACAAAGTAGTTATTCCATGGGGATACAGTTATGAAAATGATACTGCAATCTCAACAATAAGACTAAGAAAGAAAGAAATGAAGCAGGTGGATCGGTAATCCTTTAAACTGCCTATGCATGTGTGAATGTATATGTTTGTCCCAGTGCGTGTGTCATGTGTGTATGTATGTGTGCGTACATATGAGTGTGTCCTTGTGTATGTATAAGTGTGTCCATTTGTACATGTGTGTGTGTCTGTATGTGCGGGTGAACATGTGTGTGTGTGTATGTGTATACATGCATGCACTTGTGTGTGCATCCTGCAGTTGACTGGCACCCTTCTTCACTCTTATTACTTGCTGGAAGAGGTTCTGCTCTACTATGACTATGGTAGAATAAAGAAAATGTTGAAAATGAGGGAAAAAGGAAAAAAGAACTAGTGTTACAGACCTCTATAAATGATGGGTATGATGATTGGAAAACTAGCATCTTCCCCCAGATTTGTACATTTTTGTATTGTTTCTGCTATCAGTAAAGCATCCTGCACACTCAAAACACAATGTGACTATAAGGAAGGCTACTGTATCTTCATAAGCACTTCATGCACATACATGTATACCTTCATGTATACTTCTGTGACTGCGAGCATTTGCACGTGTATGACAGTTTGCTGTGTGTGGTTATACACATGTCTCTGCCTGTATGTGTGGGTGTGTGCATGTGATTAAATTAACTCATACTTATTTGCCAGGAGAAACCCCAAACCTCCGTTGTTTCTGCTCAAATAGCTGAATTATTTTAAGTCAACATTGTATGATGATAAATATTCCAGAAGAACAGAAGTATCGTATACAAAACTAACCACATCTAGACCTCAAACTCGTAAATGACAGGCTGCAAGGTGCAGGACAACATGTGGATGCAATCACAAGCCTTTCAAGGCAGTTCTGTCAAGTGTGGCAATCTTTTCTAAAATTAACTTTGTGACCCTGTCATTACAAACCTACTGTCAGCCTTAAAAACATACTGCTGGAAAAAACATAGATTCAGAGCTTGTGGGCCAACAGTCCAGACACTTCCTTTCATTTCTCTTACTCTTACACCAATACTCCAGTTAGCATTTTTGTAAAGGCACGCATGACTGCAACATTTTCCTCTCATTCCAGTTATTGCCAAATTAGTCTGTCATGTGCACAGAGGCCCTAGCTGACATTTTTTTTTGTTCCCACTTATTTTTTGACATGCTTTCAGTATGTACTTAGTTTACAAAATATGTTTTAATCTCAGGTTGATTAGTAAGAATTTCATATTGGATTGCTGCCATAGTGGTTCTCTTTTCTCACCATCTTCCTCCTCACAGTATATATAGTCTTCTTATAAACTGCCATGTTGTACAATCCAATGAATTTTCATTAACGCACCGCTATCCAACTCACCCTGCACGAGTTTTCTGAATGAACTGTCTTACACATACATATCACACACGCACACACACACACACACACACACACACACACACACACACCACACACACACACACACACACACACACACACACACACACACACACACACACACACACACACACACACACACACACACACACTCATTTCAGTGACTTGACACAAATAGATTCACTTAGTAATGGCAGTTGACAAAGAAACAGCAAAACAAAACATAATATACAGCACAAAAATAATACATGTAAGTACATTATAATCTGGTAGTTCACCACAGATATTAAGGCTATGAGCTGCTAAAAGGCTTTGCCCTATAGTCATATGTTTGATTATTTTGTTTTGTACATGTGAAGTAGGTAACTCTGGTTATTACATTTAACCACAGATTGAGCCTGGTAACAAAAGAAAAAAGGTACTTGTACTTTGTGTGCTTACCTTTAATAAATTAATTTAAAAATCTACCTACATCAAAATATGAGTACGATACCATTTCTCCTTTTGCAAACTTTCAGAAGAGGACTTAGGCAAGAACGCCTTTCCATGCTTCAGAACTAAGTTCCAACCCCCTGTCTGGTGTCTGCACCCTACCTTCTTAATTATAAACTCAGTACCCAACCAAACATACACAGACATAAACACATTTCATGTATGCTTATTGCTTCCTGTTAGAATTCTTCTCCCTGATATACTGTTACTTCTGTGGTATGGGTCAAGCTATCCCCTGTTTATAAACTACATTGCCAAACACATTTCTACCCATAACATTTTTCCACTCCACCTATCAGAATCCCCTTCTCTGCAGAATTAGCCTCACGCTATAATGGAGCACTGCTAATATTATTGTCTGTCATTTACATTTAATTGCATTATATCTGCTACTAATGTGATTAGTAAAATACATAATGTCTGATAGCAAAACATTTTTGTTACAACAGATTTTTCCAAAAGCAATATGTGCAACAACAGATCTCTCAGTTGTGCAAATACTGTAGGAATGTTCCCATTTTCAAGCCAGATTTACTCCTGCACACAATGTTTTGGGGGGTATGTCCCTATTTTCAGACATGATTTATCTCTTCATACCTTAATACAGTTTTCTGAATTGTCCCTCATAATGGATGATTTTTTAAAGCTGTCTAGAACAAAGAAAATTGCTTCTCTTTTTCTTGACCTCACCAAAGCTTTTGATACCATTTCCCACACTATCCTCCTCTCTAAACTATCTACCGTCCACATTTCCCCACCTACCCTACACTGGTTCAATAGCTATCTCTCCAATAGGCAGCAATCTACCACATGGCAACAGTCTTACTCTCCCTTCCTCATTGCTTCCACAGGGTACCACAAGGCTCCATACTTGGTCCTGTCTTATTTAGCATCTTTATTAACAACTTTCACACCACTGTCCCACAATGCTCAGTAATCCAGTATGCTGATGACTCTACAATAATATGCACTGCAAATTCCAGCTCTGAAGTCCGGCAGATCACCCAGAATGCCTTTTCCTCTACTGAATTTTGGATGCTTGACAATCATCTTGCCCTAAATCCAAAAAAAACTAAACTAGTAATTTTTACCCCTAAGAAAACCACTCCCCTAGATAAAAAAAAAACTCTTCAGTATACAAACCCAAGACAATACCACTATAGAAGTTGTCCTACACACTAAATTACTAGGCATTATTATAGATGAAAACCGAAACTTTGACCTGCACATAAACACTAAAGTCAGAAAAACACACCAAAAGCTCGGTATGCTATACAGGCACCAACACTTTCTTAACCTCTCTACTAAACAAACCCTTGCAACTACATTTTTATTACCCTCTCTCCTTTATGGTGCCCCTCTCCTCACTAATATCCAAAATTCTACAAAATCCAGACTTGATATGTGTTACAATAGAATAGCTAAATTTGCTACCAAGGCCAAATTCTTATCTCACCACTGTAACTCACTGAAACAATTAGGCTGGTTGGAACTCCCCCACCATCTCTCATTCACTCAGCTAACTACAGCACACAGAATAATCTACAGACCCATAGATTGTCCTGCTCTCTCAAACCTACTTGCCAAATACCAACCCAGCAGGCAACTAAAATCTGAAAATCATCTACTTCTAAAAGTAGAAAAGCCCACTTTACTGGCTGGTCAACTCCTCTACTCCTTCACCATCGCCAAGCTATGGAACTCACTTCCACTTTCTATAAGAAACACAGGCAACACCACCACCTTCAAACAAATACTGACAAATCATCTTAACTCTTTCTGGCTATGTACTTGCTGTATAACCGAGCCTCTTCCTTCTCCTTATATTATAACTAAATTCCTATGCTTTTTACTACTAATGACTGAGGATACTTTCTCCATATTTATTATTTTTTTTCTTTCATCACTTGTTGATACTGGCACAATAATGCTAGTTAATTTATCTCCTTTTTTACCACTTTGAATTCATCTGGCAACCAACTCAATTCCTGCTTTTATGTATATGTTCTGTATATGTTACTGTAATCAAACCAACTAAATTCCTGACTTATGTATATATTCTGTATCTATTACTGTAACAACTATGTGCAACACTGTTTCTACTTCTGTACCAATTAATGTTTATTTTTTTTTCCTACATCTATGTTCTTGTCAGAGCTTTTCTCCCCAGGCCTCCACCGAAAATGGGCTCTTTTAGGCCTAGTGGACTTTCCCGGTAAACCAATGCAATAAATAAATAAATAAATACATAAAAAGCACACTGCATAAACAACATGATAGTGGCACCAATACTTTAATGAAAGAGAACACACATCTTACATCTCCCTTTTTCAGAAACAAAAATAAATGGCCTTGTGTGGGAGAATTTCATAATACAGTTCATTAAAGTCTGCATATTTATGTTCTTACAGGTTTTCATCGTTTTTGTCACACTGTTTTTTAAACATGTTTCTGTGTAGTATTCCACATTCCTACTGAAAGTGGGAAGAGTTATGTGCTTTTGGCATTTAAATTTGATACTAATTAGATGTCCAGAAGTTTGGCTGCATATCATATCCCTACTTTTCAAGGGCCTTTGTTCCTCCTTTCAATGTCTGCAGGTTGAGAGGTTTGGCAATATATCCCTTTTATACTGTGTTTAGAATGAATAAATAAAGGATAATGGGAAGACGCTATGGTGGTCTGGGTTGACACAGAGTTGGAGTGTATTTAGGTAATTTCAGAGTAGTTGTCTGTAGGTGCAAGTTAGGAATTTTGTGGAAGTAATAGAGACAGCTGCTTTCAATGGCAGGAAGACAAAGAAAAATAATATAGACTGGCGGCCTGCAGTGAGAAGCAGGTGTGAAAAGGACTGTCATAGCTAGGGATGGTACTGTTATACAATGTGCTGTAAAGGTACATTAATGAGGACTGTAATAATCAGACAAAAGGAAGGGACAAGCAGTACTGTATATTTTCTGCATTTGGGCATAAAAGAACTGGAAGAAGACTGGTGTCAAAGAGAAATGGGGTGATGAGATATAGGACATATCTCAGAGGTGAGAACAGACATTAAAAAAGTAAAGCAAAGGAAAGAGACATAATTTATTGCACTCAGCTAAGGAGGCTGATGTTATGATCCATAGTCTGCAGACAGAGACAGAGAAGCAATTCCTGTTTTATTCTACAGAGGGGAACAGTGTGTGCAGAGGTCTGCATGTACAAATTTGACATGGACATCTGAACTAATATTACAATTCTTATTGGCACAATGGTTAAAGTGTTAACCTTGCAGACACAAGGTGCAGAGTTTGATTCATACATGGGGTAATTGGCTAGACTTAAAATGGCCCACAAGGGCAGTTAGCCTAGTACTAATCTATGAACTATGAACTAAGAGTTTTCTGCAGTACTTTGGCAGTTATCATAAAGGATTAGGACTACAATCTGCTTCCTGTAATCCAGGTTTAGATTCCCTCTGCCTCCATTTATCTACTGTGTATCTGTTGAGTAAGTAACTAGATGGTGCTCCTGCCTTCCCCTTGAAAAGGTGCACTTGTACACAGTGGGCTTACCTAGTTAACAACTCAAGAATATAAAAATAAAATAGGTGCCTGCACACATAAATTGTTTCAATGGGATGATAATTTTTGCCAAACCTCTAAGACCCCCAAAGCCTACTTTCTCTAGTAATGGTGCTGTTTATTGCTCTGATGCCAGTAAAACACTTAAAGAGGGTCACCTTTTAGGGGACACAATCACAAAGGAAGGGAAAGGGTGATCATTTAGAAACATGGGAAAATAAATCAGGACCATGATAGAGCTCTGAAAAAAAAACTATCTTCAAATGAAAGATGGATGGGCAAAATGGAGAGGTGAAGATGTTAAAAAGGCTGAGACAGGGATTCAGTTAGTGCTGAAAGTTGAGTTATTTACAAGATGGGTACAGACTGGGACATAGCTTCAAATAATTGAATTATTAAAATACTCATAGTGCTGTAATTCTAATCTGTGCTAGATAAATGGCATTACTGTTGAAGAGCAGAGAAGTACGTGAGTAAACCTGAAGACAGCAGGCTGGCAAAGGAAGTGCATGTCTGAAACTGAGGAAATGTTTGCAATCTGGAAGCAGACAAGACATTTTTAACAGTTTAGCAAGGCAAGGAAGGATCATGGTTGAACAATAAATGCATGTTATGCAGGGAGAAGTCGCAAACGATTTTTTAAAGCTTAAGACAGCTTTTACAAAAAAAAAGTTTAATTTTTTGCGGGAGTAAAGGTTATGGGGACATAAGCAGCAGTGTTTTGAGTTGTGTGTATGTGAGCTCCTTCAAGCTCTGTTAGATGGCACCACAACAACGAATTACTGCTGTGAAAATAAAGGAGAAAGTTAAACCTTCAGCAAAAAGACTACAGTGTAAGAGACACAGTCATGTTCAAGGCAGAAATAGTGGATTTTGCAATACACAAAAAAAAGTATCTGTTCAGGTATGTTGGCAACAGTGGTTAAATTAACAACATTGGTCACAGTGGTTAAATTAAAATATGTAATGCTATGAAGCCATCTAGAGAAGAGGCCATTTAGTACAGAGAACAATAAGGTAATAAATGGTTTTACTGAAATTCTCAGTGAAGGGTATTGCCATTTTTTTGCAACTAGTTATAGTTTATTATATACAAGACTATAACAGTTTGCTTTATTAAATCACTATTTCTATAGCATTTGGATACTATCTGAACTTCAGCTATGTTTTGTGGAGGTTGCCAGTTTTTTTAACTTTTTCAGCTTGTTAAAACACATATTTGAGAAATTTTGCTTGAATCCAATGTATCCCATTTCTGGAATAGACTGCTCTTCAAGCAGAGTACTTCTCTGGTAACTTTTACTAACAGTCTGGATGACAATGGGTGATTGCAAATGTTTACCAATGATATGTAGAGAAAGATATGCATATGATATGTACAGGGGAATATGTAAGCACAGAGGGGTGGTGCAGTGGAGCAGCGGATCGCACTGTCAAATCACAGCAATAGGTTCTCTGTTTCTCTTCTTAGCTTGGGTGTCTTCTGTTTGTAGTTGGCATGTCCTCTCTGTATTTGCATGGGTTCCCTCCGGGTGCTCTGGTTTCCTCCCACATTCCAAATACATGCAGTAGGTGGACTGGACACACTAAATTGGCCATAGGTGTGAATATACATGTAAGTGTGTGATGTGGAAGATCAGTAGTAGCATGGCTAGTTACCCAGCAGTGTGAAACTTGGCTCTAGATGATTGACACTGTAAAAGTGACACCCTGACCCCATGTGAAAAAATGGGAAAAAAGAGGGATGGATGGATGTAGAGAATGTCTTCTTAATGGGGGACACTGCTAGTCTTCTACCAATATTGGGTGATGTGACTGAGTATCTTGATGCTCTCCTTTGACTGTAAGTTTAGAAAGAACCTATGAACCTGTGAAGCTATGGGATATTCTCAGCTACTGCAGGCTTATGGATTTTAACTTGCCATTTTAGGAACATTCTCTTGAACTGTGGTAGTTATATTAGTTCAAGTTACACGTTAGTGGGTCACAAAAGATTTACTCCCATTTGTAAACTGCTTTACTGCTGTGTCTCTTGTGATTTGCACATAAATTAGAATATGTCAGTTAAGGTAAATTACATGTGAACTGAGGGTGGAGCTGGGAACTAAACATTCCATTTAAGGGGTAAAATAAAACATTTCAAGTCTTTACTGGAAAAGCTCACTCAGACTCTGCCATGGATTGCTGTGAGGGAAAGGTTAATTTGTTTTTGCTTTCATGTATTTTGTATGGCTTCATTATCTTCTTCTATTTTATATATTGTGGTTTACTTTCTTTACACTGTGTTTTATTTGTATTATGCTTTTAACTGCATATTTAAACTAGGAAAGAGACCACAGCTGTGTCTCATGTGAGTCACACAGAAATTAAATGTTTTCTACCCTCCCGCTCTAGTGTTATTGTATTTTTAAATTCAACTGTCTTTTTAGTTGCCTACCCCTTATGTTAATTTGACTATGTATTTCATTCCCTCTCCTCTTTCATTGGCTATTGTAAGGACAAATTATCATTTTGTGAAATCACTCCCCTTATGCTATTTAAATTTAGAGCCAGAATACAAAGTGCCCACCCCGTTCCAATCTATCTTGCTCTTTTAAAATTAGTGATTCTTCACTCACATAGCTAAAGCTTAAGTTATCCCCTCTTCCATATCTAACTGCTTAGTAGACACTGCAACTTTTGGAATATTAACCCAATTTTTTTCCTTTTTACATTTAAAATCTGCAACATCTAGACCAAGACCACCAATTACTGGGAACCTTCATTCTGTCTTTCAGTAGTAATCTTGCGATTAGTGCTTCTGTTTTGCTCCTGGTAAGAGAAGAGTATATGGACATTATTTCCTGGAGACTGCTGATCACAAGAAAGCCTGATAACTGATTCATAGGTGCCCACTTGGAATTTGTGCTTATATTTTGCTCCTGGGGATAAAAGGAGCAGAATGCATTGATTCCTTACTGTTTTTGATTGGGCAGCAAGTGTCTGTGTTGGACCTTCCTAATTAGTCTAGTTGCTATTCAAGACATCCAATAGGAAAAGGCTACAAAAAGTCTACTAACCTTGCGTCATCTGGGACAAGACTGATGATCACCAAAGTGCCTGTGGCCTGCTTCTCATCTTGGGATTGGTGTTACTGTTTTGCTTCTGGTGAGACAAGAAGCAAAGGAGCATTGTATCCCGGGACCATGAATCTGTGGTGAGATCAGCACTAGTAGTAGCCAGGCAACAGCCCATCAGGTGAATACCCTCTTTTCATCATTCTAGACAAAGCTAATTCTTTCTTTTCAGTAAGTACTATTTGATTAGCTGCTGTCTAACTTAACTTTAGAATATCTGCCTAAATACTTCATCCATAAATTATCAGGGTCTACTTATCTGTTACCTCTCAAACTGTTTGGCAGTGCCCTGTATAGACAAAGACAGCTTAAGCTGATATTTTTCCTGTAAAAGCACCCTTGACATTTCACCAATACCTAGTTGCACAGAGGGTAACTATTTTGTAGTGACAAGCACTGCCCCCAGAGTTGCAAACCACATACTCCTATCATTACTTTATATTCTCACTGCAATTATCTAATCAATACAAAAGGGCCTGTTGCAATGGATATGAACTTTCCCACTACCTCTGTTACCAGCATGGTGGATATGAGCATCCTCAGTTTACTGACAACTAGATAATTCTCAAACAAACTGATATGGTATGTGAGAGATGTATTTACACAATGTCACTGCAGGCAAAGCTCTCACATAAAAGTACTCCTAATGTCAATCAGGCTAAAAGTACTCCTAGATGTCAATCAGGTTGTCAGAAGTACACATGCTGCACCCATCACACACAGTTCAAAGCAGAAACATAGATCCACATATGCTGAAGCACTTAAATGTAACCTTCCTAAACCCCAAAGACCTCCTAGATGAAGTACACATAATGAATACCCTCAGTAGCCCTGAATGCACTCTTTCAAAACAACACCATCAACACATACAGCCACATCTCATGGAACCTGTACTTCTAAGCCCATAAGGCAAGCTACCACACAGTCCAACATTCAGGTCAGTGGAGACTCCATTGTGAGACACACTGATATCCCTCTCACCAGGCTGAGTATGAAGAAGGTCATGATCAGTTGCTTATCAGGGGCCAGGATCTGCCACATTATGCATGCACTCAGGTCATTGGACCACAAGAAGCAGTATGATTCAGTCATAGTCCATAAGGGTGTAAATGACCTGAGACATACCCCTACGATATATGAAGAGAGATGTCATGGAGCTCTCGGAATATGTGTCCCAGGCTGTTATAAGCCTAACACTGAGGAACATTTTACTTTCTCCAAGGATGACACCACAATATGAACAGAACTGACTTTAATAATTACCTTAGATTCTGGTGTCATTCTAAGAGGGTGCAATATTTCTCAGCAAGGAAAGAGATGGTCAACACACAAAGTTTCTCTGCCAGGAATGGTCTGCACCTCTCCCCTCTAGGCTTTCAAATGTTAGCTAAAATAAGGCCCCACCCCCATAGTGCCTTTTTTAACGAATGCCAAATTGAAAGTAATTCTGACATAATGAATCAAAACCAAGAAAATCTAAAGGTGTCATTGCTCAATGCTAGGAGTCTAAACAAAAAACTCCACTTGCTACAAGCTGTCCTCACCACAGAGAACACAGATGTCTGTGTGGTCACTGAGACATGGTTTAAAGCTGCAGAGAGCACAATGTCAGTGCAAGGCTATAATGTCTTCCACACATTTAGACCAGCAACTATGCAGTTAGGGACTAAAGGTGGAGGTGTCTTGATTTACATCAAAAATAAATATACCTAAAGTCTGATCAAACAGCTCAATGCACTTGAACTTCTCCATATTCAGTTACCATAGGTAAAATCCCATACCACCTTCTTGCAAGCTATAGGTCCCCCTTATATGACTCAGGAAAGCCAAAACATGTATTTAAACTTACTAGAAATACTCACCATCCAGTTAACAGTGGGATAAATAGCCACCCATGAATATGATATTAGGTTCAGAACCACAGCTAACCATGGAATGTTCAAGAACTATTTTAAGGCTAACTTTCTACTAGTAAGTGATAACCTGGCAAAATTCCAAGTTCACATAAACCCCGAGAACACTGCTGCCTATGTGGAACTGTTCACAAAAACCCTATACAAGTATGTTAGTAGCTGCATACAGGCACCTGTACCCACCAGGAAGAAGTACAGAACTAACTCAAACATCAAGCCACCCTGATGGAATCACAACATCAATAGGCTGGATAACAAAAGAAAGAAAATCATGGCAAAAATTAGGAGGTGTAGCACCCAGCAGGATAAAAGCACTCTCATCAAAATAAACAAATGACTCAGAGGACAAATGAAGTCTACCAAAGCCAAATTTGAGATAAATTTGGCCACCCAGGCCAAGGAAAACCACAAGGCATTCTTTAACTATGTCAGCAACTCAAAGGCAGTACATAGTTGTGTGCACAGCTCATTGTTAATGGAGCCACCTATACTGAGCCAGAAGATATAGCAAACCTACTAACTGACAAATTCATGTCCAGCTTTACCTCTCTCTCCCCCTCAACCTCCCCTCAGGAAGTGTCATCAAATATAACTCCGCCTACTATCACTAGGGAACAGGTGCTTAATGCTGACTCTAAGGCCAAGAATACTGCATCAGTGGAGCTAGACAATATCCTAGGATATCTTCTAAATAGCATGAAACATGACCTGTCAGGCCGTCTGGAATTGCTATTTAAATGTAGCCTCCTAACAGGCTTCATGCCTCACAAATTGAGAAAAGCAACAGTCATCTCATTGCACAAAGGTGTACCATCTACAGAACCTGGAAACTACAGACCTATAAGTCTCACCAGTCTCATATGCAAAGCCATAAGAAGAATTATCATGGAAATGATCAATAATGACATAGGAAACCTCCAGACTCTGGACCCAACCCAGTTTAGTTTCAACAAGGGCAGGTCATGCCTACACAACCTGGTGGATTTTTTTATGGTCACCAAGCAATGGTTGAGGGCAAAATGGTTCACACTGCCTACCTTGTCCTGGCCAAGGAATTTGACATAATACCCCACTTGGGCATTGTCGACAAACTCAAGAGGTTAAGTATAAACCCTTATGTCACCCAGTGGATATCCTGTTGGCTCACAGACAGGACCCAGGAAGTCAGAACTGGGGAGCCTATCTCTACAAAAAGTCCATCTACAAGCAGAGTCATGAGACTGCTCCATTTTGGCATTTACTTCTCTGAAGTGAAGACCAATGTCAATGACTTCTGGCTGACTAAATTTGCAGATAATTGCAAATTAGGAGCAGTCATAGAATCCCCCACCGATACAAATGTTCTCCAGGAAGCACTAACATTCTCCAATAACTGGTGTCAGAGCCATGGACTAAAACAAAATGCCAAGAAATGCATAATAGTACCCTTTGGAAAGTCATCCACCCCTGGTAGCGATCAGTGATGAAATCATTCTATGTTTTGCAACTTATAAACAAAGGTATGGCATCTAGATTCATGGAGGTCATTGTTCCACTGCATCTGGCATTCATTAGTCCTATGACTGAGTACAGTGCTCCTTTGGTATGTATTTAGCCAGGCACATCCAACAACTAGAACACCCACAGAGGTTCTGCATTGAAAGAATACAGGGTGTAAGCAAGCCTCAAGGCCCTATCCCTGTATCCTGTCTCCTACAGTCTGTTGAGGGCAGATCTATACCTGGCATACAAGGCATTGTCAGACCCTACCATGATGGACCTCCTGCCTATCCACAAAACAAACAGCAACAGAATTACCTGTTCTAAAGACTTATACCTTGTCTGTGATATAAACATGACCTGATAGAGACAGGTATGTATCCCAGAGACTATCCCCTTCTCTGGAACAGGCTCCAGTTCCTCTCTAACCCAATTCAAGTATAACTTGGATAATTGAATGGGGAACAGAAAATTCATCCCTGGTTTGGCACCTATGTCTCTAATGGACACAGAGGGCCTGTAAATGATTCATCTCACAGACACCTGCTTGTAAATCTCTCAAGCCCCTGCTTATACTTACCAAGGGTACCAGAACTTGTCAGAGATTTGGGATGCATAGCTAGGTTTAAAAAGAACCTTATGGTCTTTAGCCTACTACATAGCTATGACCCTATGGAGTATTCTGCAGATTTTTTACAGTGTGGACTCATTTAAGATATTTGTTGTGTGCCTTTAGTGAGCATTACAGACTGTTGATGATGATCAATACTTAAAAGTGTTTATTTTTAAATAATGTTACATTGTTCGCAATTTGTTCATTAAGATCGTGTTACCATTCTCATTGGTTTCACTCTATATGTAATAAGCACTTTAAAAATAAGCACTATAACAAACATGAAACCAAACGAAGTTAACCAGATCAAACACTGTATTACTGAGTGAGAAGAGTGAATAATCAGTTACTCAGAGCACAAGCGCCGCCTTCCTAAGCCTGAGCAGGCCACCTCGAGGCTTAGTGTTAGCTTAGTAGTATGTCTTTCTTCAGTTTAGAAACAACTAGCAAGTCTAACAGTAAGGAAATTATTAAAGAGATTTTGGGACTTGTATTACAGGACAGACATCTTTCCAGAAGCATAGCTGGTTGCAGGAGGCACACATCCTACAAATGTTAGAGGCCTCATACTGATATTCGTTCCCCAGCCTGATAACCTCATGTATTTATATTACAGGTAAACAATCCAAGTACACATAAACGGCAACCAAAATATAGGCAGGCTCCTCAAAGCAACTCAGAGCAACTCATAGCATGAAATGCTGTAGAAATCTTTAAAGTATCACGCTAGTCACGAAAAAGTCACAAAAAGTATAGACGAACGTTCTTTATTGGGTACAGTTAGCGCTTTCACCTCCTTGGCTTCATCAGACTGTATTCAAACCCACCAAAAACAGTCATTTATATATCCAATTCCTGTTCTTAATTAGTTAATTGAAACCAATGAGAAACAATAAAAACATCATCTGCTTAATACAATGTATGTGTAATTTAAAAGAACATACATTGAGATTCAAAAGCAGTCTAAGGCGCTTAGTCAAACATCTAAAAACAACAACTATATACATACTGTAACATATCCAGCAGCTACAAAAATCTGTCTATTAACTCTAAAAAATATAAAATATATATGTGCATTTTTTACTTTATATTTTATATTGTTTTTAATGCTATTCGATCTATTATGTTAAAAAATGCTTATACATATCCAACAGACATTCGCCCCTAAAGTTAAAACATCCTAACATATATTGCACAACATATGAATAAAATACATAAAAATCTATAAATAATGTCAAAGCAGGTAAATAATAAATGTTCCTATAGTTCTTGCTATCCAACTGGGGAGTACCTAACAGTCAAACACTGCTACCTAGTGAAAAAATGGTGCTATGTGCTATCAACTAATATCTATGTCTATGCAAGATATCATTAGGGAAGACCTCGGACACGGAGATGGAAGGCCCCACCTTAAAGAAGTTATGGGAAATAAAAGGATTCAATAGTGATTAACTTGTCAAGTAGGCAGTTGAGTGTAGATGAGGAGAATATACTCAATAGGGGCCTTAGCTTTATCCCTACTCGTAGAAGCGAGATATCTGACTCCATCATTGATATGAGACTGTTTACTAGGAACGTACAACTTAAGTTAGATTATGGTAATAAAGACAGGGATACAACCAATGTTTTCAAACCAACAAGCACCTACATCCCGTTATTACATCCTGTGCTGGAGACATTCACTAGATTGATAGAGAATGACCTATATAGTTTTTACAATAATAACACCAAGAGGTTCCATAGTAAAGGGAACCTTAATTTAACAGAGAGACAGGTGTTACAGGAACTACGGGATGATGATTCCATCATTATTACATCCGCAGATAAAGGCAGATGTATTGTGCTGATGGATTATGAACATTACAAGAGGAATGTAGATCACCTACTTAGTGATAGTCAATCTTATAGTAGGATGAACAGAGTAGATGTGATGAAGAAAGTACATCTGGTCTATGACATGATAGATGATCTATTTAAAAGCTATGTCATAGACAAAGGTACATACAAATATCTAAAGGTTGAACATCCCCTCATACCTACATTAAGGGGTCTCCCCAAAGCACATAAAGATATGTGCAATCCTCCTATGAGGCCCATCGTATCAGGACAAGGATGGTTGACCGAACCATTCTCCCTATACATAGAACACTATCTACGACCTGTAGTAGATGAGAACTTGTCTATTCTTAGAGACAGTAAGGAGTTTCTCTTGCAATTCTATGATTACATCTCCAAGTTGAATGAAGATGATGACTATATCTTTGTCACGTTTGATGTAAATAGTCTCTTCACTGTTATTCCGAATGACAGAGGAGTTCAATGGGTTATGCAATATCTACAGAAATATACCAATTTGAGCGAGGGATTGATAGAGCTATTGGCTTTATTTTTAGAGACAGTGTTGGAGAATAACGTCTTCATCTTTGATGGGGATATTTACATCCAAAATGATGGCGTGGCTATGGGCACTAGTTGTGCCAATAGCTACGCCAACATTGTAATGGCCTATTGGGAGAAAGAGATACTCTTCACATCGGGGGGGTTTAGACAGCATGTCACTTTCTACAGGAGATTTGTAGATGACCTTTTCCTGGTGTGGAGAGGTGATGACAGGGAGTTATTGGAGTTTGAAGAATTTATGAATGGATCAGTGGACTTTTTACGTTTTACATCCACTTCTTCAAGGGAGTTTTCTGCATTCCTGGATGTTAACATCATGAGATTGGAGAATGGATTGGTGAACACCTCTATCCATAGAAAGAAATGTTACAGGAACACACTCCTACATAGGGATAGCATGCATCCCAGGCATGTTTTTGAGAGTGTGGCTAGGAGTCAGGCAATGAGAGCCTCCAGACTTAATCCGTCTGAGGAGGGATTCCAGTTAGAATTAGATGCCCTGAGCCACAGGTTACAAGAGAGGGCCTATAGGATAGATGAGATCAAGAGAGCCATTGATGCTTCTATCAAACTCAGGGGCACGAGAGCTTGCCCTTATTTCTCCAGCCAAAACTCCACAGCCATGAGTGGATTGAGCAATGGTCCGGATGAATGCACCAATGTGAAGGAGAACACACTGAGTATTCCTGTATATTTCACCTCTGATGTTAGTTATATTAGGAGAATAGTAGGAGATAGATGGGATGTGCTGAGAGCAGATGAGGAAATTATGAGGCTTGTGGGAGATAAACCGAGGTTTATTTATAAGAACATGAAGAATATTAAAAGGATACTCCAGCCCAGGCCAGTCATGGAGAAGAGGTTGACATGCTTCAACACCATCCCATGTGGCAACTGTAACCAGTGCAGTTTCATTAACACTGGTACGACATTTATATCCCCTCATGTACACAAAGAATTTTTCTTTATGACAGGAACTAACTGCAAGAGTACTAATGTGATTTACTTAGCTCAGTGCGAAGCATGTGATGCGTTTTACGTTGGTAAAACGAATAGAGAATTCAGGTTTCGCATTAGGGAACATATATATCACATTAGAATTGGTCAGGAACATAATGCTTTAGCTAGACATTGTGCTATGCATGATTCATTGCATAAGTTCAGTTTCTTTGTTATTCAACATGTACATACAAGTCCCAGGGGAGGGGACATGGAGGGATATACACTAGAACTGGAACTTAGGTGGATCATCCGGTTGAGAGCAGATCATGCACTGGGTCTCAATGACAAGATAAATATACAAACGATATTAAAGAAAAGGAGATTGAGGGTAACAGGGAAATAAAGGGGACATGTTTTTATATATATATATATGCATATATATATATACACCCATGTATGTGTGCATATGTGTACATATTTTAGGCCAACCTCATGGACATGTCTCACTAGCTTCTTTTAACAACAAGTCCCTAATGATATCTTGCATAGACATAGATATTAGTTGATAGCACATAGCACCATTTTTTCACTAGGTAGCAGTGTTTGACTGTTAGGTACTCCCCAGTTGGATAGCAAGAACTATAGGAACATTTATCATTAACCTGCTTTGACATTATTTATAGATTTTTATGTATTTTATTCATATGTTGTGCAATATATGTTAGGATGTTTTAACTTTAGGGGCGAATGTCTGTTGGATATGTATAAGCATTTTTTAACATAATAGATCGAATAGCATTAAAAACAATATAAAATATAAAGTAAAAAATACACATATATATTTTATATTTTTTAGAGTTAATAGACAGATTTTTGTAGCTGCTGGATATGTTACAGTATGTATATAGTTGTTGTTTTTAGATGTTTGACTAAGCGCCTTAGACTGCTTTTGAATCTCAATGTATGTTCTTTTAAATTACACATACATTGTATTAAGCAGATGATGTTTTTATTGTTTCTCATTGGTTTCAATTAACTAATTAAGAACAGGAATTGGATATATAAATGACTGTTTTTGGTGGGTTTGAATACAGTCTGATGAAGCCAAGGAGGTGAAAGCGCTAACTGTACCCAATAAAGAACGTTCGTCTATACTTTTTGTGACTTTTTCGTGACTAGCGTGATACTTTAAAGATTTCTACAGCATTTCATGCTATGAGTTGCTCTGAGTTGCTTTGAGGAGCCTGCCTATATTTTGGTTGCCGTTTATGTGTACTTGGATTGTTTATTTTTGTTGGGCAACTGACTTATTATCGGCCTGGATTTGGATTGTTGCTTTTATATTACAGGTAAAGTCTGTGCAGCACTTCCAGCGGTCAGAATGCTAGATGAGTAAAAAATGGAAATGAGGGCTTGAAGAAGCACTTGTGTTACATGCTTATTTGTTTGTTCATTATTCATTCATTCATATGCCTTACCAGGATAGTCTGACTGGGCAAAAGTCCATGTTTATAGCCAAGTCCTGTTGAGAAAAGCTCATTGAAATGAAAAATAACAACCACCTATTAGTATTGTGATTAAATACAACTGAACACGATGTTTGTTCTCAGAGGTAAGATTCACAGATTCATAGAAATTCTAAGTCTATTGAGTCTTATGACCATTTATGCCTTGCCAGTACTCTCTCTCTCAGGCCGCACTTCCTTTGTACAGGAGGACCCCAACAGTCAATCTTGGAGCAAATCTATGCACAGCCATCTGGTCATCTAGGTTATGTTTAAAGGAAGATAGGGAGTTATTCCAGAAATGTGGTATATGCTATGTTATAAACCAGTCCCGCCACTGTGTTTTATTTATCTGTCGGTGAAGATTTAGGTCCCTGGTTCTAGTACTGGGAGGGCCCTTGGACTTGTGGAGACACAGGAGGCACAGGAGATCTAATCTTTAATGGCATGGTAAGAGAGGCAGAAATCCCACCAAAACTCTGTAAGACACCGAATAAAGGGATAGTGCGTCCAGCATCTCTTAATAGCTCAGGGACTTTCATTTTGACTAGGAACCTTTGGGGTCATTATAATTAATTGTTGTGCTTAACAAACCCCAAAGGAGGTATTGAACTCAATAAATGGTCTAATCAAAGCTATGTATAATGGAGAGAATACCTTTTTAGATCTCTTCAGACCTTGATGATATTCCTTTTCCAATTAGCTGTGCTAAATAAAAGGATTTCCTGGCAACTGTTGGCAACTGTTGTTACATAGGTTCATAGGTTTATGGGTGTGTACTAGGCTAATGGCCCTGGAGCTCTACAAGCCTAGCCCATAGAAGTGCCTTGATGTCATGCCACCTAACGTTAGTTCCCAATGCGTCTATCAAGTAGAGCCACTGGAGTGATCCCTGGGGTGAACATTCTATTACCCATCCACTCATCAAGATTTCTCTTAAAGAGGGATAGCGAGGTGCTCTGCTTGACATGTATAGGAAGTCTATTCCAGAGCACGGGCAGTCTCTGGGTGAGGAACCTGTCCCTCCAGCATGTTCTGTTGATTGTGGTAATGAGGTTAAGGTTTCTGGGGTGTGTAGTGTGGAGGGATTGGGATTTTTTAGATGTAGAATTTCTAACAGAGCTGGGTCAGACATGGCTTTGTAAGTCAAGCAGAGATTGCCTCTAAGTTGGTGATATGAGACAGAGAATAGCTGAAGTCTTTTGAGCCTGTCCATGTAGGACATGTGTTTAATGCCTATGATCCTCTTTGCGAGGTACTTCTGTGGTCTCTCCAGCTGTTGCAGGAGTCTAGTGAGGTACATGCCAAATGGGGCATTATACTAGATGATTGGTCTAATGAGGGAAGAGTAGAGAGTAACGATGACCTCTTTCTTCCTGGACGCAAAACCTTTGGTAATTAGATGTGCCACATAAAAGGAATTTCTGACCACAGTGGCAATGTGGTGGTAAAAGGAGAGGTTGCTGTCAACCTGCATCCAGAGATCTCTTATAACGCCTTCAGTGCTCAGTGGGCTCCCATCGATGTGGTAATTAGTGGGAACTGAGTTTTTACCAAAGGGTATGACAACGCATTTTTTGGCATTAAGCTTAAGGCCATGGTTTTGACACTAGTCACTGGTCTCAGTGAGGCCTTTCTGTAGGATGTCTGCATCACTTGGGAGTTAATAATGGCTCCCAGGTTGCAGTTGTCTACAAACTTGGTCAACCAGTCCCTTTGTGTTGGCCTGGACTTCTGAGAAGTAGATGCCAAACAAGAGAGGACAAAGGACCAATCCCTGTGGGAATCTACTCGTGACTGGTCAGCAGTCTGACTTGGAGTCTGCTACTTTCACACTGTGTGTTCTATCTGTATGCCAATTTGCAACCAATCTAGTGATATAGGGGTTGATGCCTAGTTTGGTGAGTTTATCAATAATTCCTGAGTGAGGAATGGTATCAAAGGCCTTGGCCAGATTGAGGTAGGCTGCATGCACTGCCTTACCTTAATCCACAGCCCTGGTGACTGACTCAAAGAAGTCAACCAGGTTGAGCAGGCATGATCTCCCTTTCACAAAGCCAAATTATGTGGGGTCTAGAGTTTGGAGATTTCCTATATCTTTGTTAATCAGGTACATGATGATGCGCTCCATAGCTTTACATATGAGACTCATCAGGCTAATGCCCCCGGGGTGATGATTCCCAGGGTCTGTAGTCACTCCCCCTCATCCCCTCATCCTCTTAGAGAAAAAATCTGGACAAAGCCTAAAATGATGGGGGGGGGGGGGCAAATAGGGATAGGTTTTAAATATTGCTCTTACAAACTTAGAAAGTTAATAGAATAATAGGTTTTGCATTAGCATGAATTTTCTGAAGGGTGTGGAGTCTCAAGCTCAAAAGTTTGTCATTATTTAATGAATTTAATCCTCAGCTATGACTGTAGCAGTGTGCCATTTGGTGGGGACAAAGCCTGAGGTGAGGCTGTGACTGTGACTTGGCCTTGGACAATACAGCTTTAACCTGTGCTGCAGTAATGCTGGGTACCTGGCATTCTTCTGGTATTGTGATTGGTCCTTTAGGGGGGGAAAGAGGGGTAAAGTTGGTACTGAATCTTTCAGCCAGTATGTTGGCAATATCTGTTGGCTCTGTATAGGCGGTACCATTGTGCAGTAATTCAGAGCAAATGTGGGTATTGCCGTGGTGGTTCTTGATATATAACTAACTATAGAAGGCTTTGTGATTCTTTTTAGTGTCTGCCACAATTCTGCCTTCATAGCTGGCTTTGGAGGATTTGATGAGGGATATCAACTTTTTGTTGAGGCAAATAAGGGAGTTTTTCCAGCTTGGGACTTCACCTTTTTCTGCAACAGTTTCTTCCTTCTGTTGTAGAGTTTATTAATGTCAGGGGACAACCAGACTGGCTTCCTTTTTTTGGAGGAGAGAATATTGGTTCTGTTGGGTATGGCTAGTTCTATGCATTTATAGACATGTTCGTACAGTGCATTGGTGTATGACTCTGCAGTCATGAAGCTATTTTCCATTGGCATGGGGGCCATGAAGTTAGCCACCTCTGTTTTAGGAGCCCAAAGTCAGCTTTGAAGAAGTTTTTCAAGGTGGGTACCATTGAGGGGGGTGTGGGAGAGATATCGATTTTCATGGTGATTAGTTTATGGTCAGATCTGACCAGGGAGGGATTGACTATTGGTGTAGAGCAATGGTCACCCATGTTAGTAATAACCAGGTCAAGGATGTTGCTTCCTCTAGTGGGGTTTAGAATGAGCTTGTTCAGGGCATTGGAACTGATGAATTCCAGGAAGCGTTGGCCCAGTGTATTGGTGCTTGAGTAATTTTCCCAGTTGATGGAGGGGTAGTTGAAGTCTCCTACTATGAGAGTGTTGGGTTGGTCCTTGATAGATTCCAGGGTGCTTAGGAATGTGGAGTGAGAGTCTATGGACATGGTTGGTGACCTATAGCAGGCTATTACCTGGATCGCCATCTTACCCAATGTTAGTTGTGCCGGAAGTATCTCAGATGCGCTATGCTAGGCTACTAGTCTGGAAGTGTGCATATCATTTATGAATATGGAGACACCACCGCCTTTGGAGCTTTAGTCCATGTTTCGGGGCTGAAAGGTGTGGAATGAGTTATAGCCTGGTAATGCAGAGGTGCTTTCTGCTGCTTTAAACCACGTCTATGTTAAGCACAAAGGTCGATGTTCTCCATTTTGAGGAGTGCTTTGAGCGAGTGCATCTTTAGATTTAGATTTCTAGCTTTGAGCAGCATGAGCCTCTGATTGCATTTATTTCTAGCTTTTACGGTGGTAATTTGGTCTTTGGAACACTGCCTAAAAAAGGCACTATAGGGGTGGCAAGACCCTTAGCCAGTACCTGGAAACCCAGGGGTGACAGATGCAGGCCATCTCTGGCAAAGTATTGAGGTCTGTCAATCATGTCATCCCAAGCAGACAGATACTGGATCTCCTTAGAATGACACCAGAAACGTAGCCAATTGTTGAAGTCAATCATTTTTTGTTTGTACTGCGGTATCATTCTGGGTGATGGTAGGATACTGCTCAGGGCTAAGGTCATACCTGCCTGGGCCGCATAATCCGAAAGCTCCACCATGTCTCTTTTCATGTAGTCCAGGGAGGTGCGTCTCAGATCATTCACACCCACATGGACAATGACAGAGTCATACTTGTACTTGTTGTGGAGTGACCTGAGTGCATGTGTTATGTGTCGGATTCTGGCACCTGACAAACAGCTGACTGTTACCTTCTCCTTATTCAACCTAGTGAGTGGGACATCTGTGCGCCTCACTATTGAGTCACCTATTATTAGTGTATTGGGCAAGGTGTTTAGCCTTAGGGGCTTTGGTTGAGGGGCACATTGTGGAGGTGAGCTATGTGTCCTGTGATTTGTGCTGTATTGTGGTGGTCAAGTGTGTTTCTGTCTTGGAGGTCTCTGCTGTTTGGGTAAATTCCTATTGAGAGCCTCTGTGAAGGTGGTTGTGTGGTTTATGTTTTTATGTGAAAGCTGTGATGGTTGGTGTTCTGGAGGGCTATGTGTTCCATGTGGTGTGGTACAAGTGTTGACCTTCTCCTCTTGACCAGCTAGTCCAGTTTTGGCTGGAGAGTGCATAGCTTCCAATTTGGTGATATAAGTGCATCCCTCACAAGTCTGAGTGTTGGGAGGTAAGAGGAGAGGGTTGTCTGTGTACATGAGGCAGTTGCTACACTGCCTCAGAATGCCCAAGTGTACCAGGTTAATAGGAGAAAGCACAGGGAACTGCCCTTTAATCATGTCAGGAGGAGTGGTTGTAACTACTAAGTACTGGAGCTATTTCCGTGAAGAATGACAAGTGCTGATGACACTTAGGTGTGCTACAATAATTGCTAAAAAAACCCGATGACGTGCAAAACAATTAAGCTATTTGAAGTGCAAGAGAGAGAGAAAGACCTAACAAGATCTAAGGGAAAAACTGAAGAGCAGTCTTTCTGGCACCAGTAATAGTTTACCTCAGCTCGGCACTGCTGCGTGGAGATTAAATAAGCGCAAACCAGAGGAAATGCAGGCTTTTAAACTAGAAAGTTGAAAGGGATGGAAAAACTGCCCAAACAGCCAATAAATTACAATTTCTGGGCCAGAAGCCACTCCTCTTGTGGTAGATAGGCTACCTAGTGTTTACCATCCCACTGATAAGCTAAAAAGCTTCCCTCCAACACAGAAAGGCTTGGGGGGCTCAGGAGCTTACAAACAGTCATAGATACAGCAAATCTGTATCTGGACTAGACTAGTTATAGGAAAGGTAGGAAACAAGCTTATAAGTTTTTTTTTTTGTTTTTTTGTTTTACAGAAAAGCAGCTAAAACAGCAGTACAAACAATTCAAATGCAATGCAAGCTAGCACACTTGAGTGTGTAGCAATATTAAAGCAAATTCAGTTTAAATAAATGCAATTAAATTAAAAAAGACTAAAACCAAGTGCAGAAAGCAGTAAGTTAGGAAATAAATCAAAATGGAGGCACTTAGAGTATCTCTTTCTCCTTCCTGATGCTCTTGCAGTCTGCAGGATGCCAAAACTGGATCTGCAGAGCTTAAACAAGCTCAAACCCACTCAAACACGGGCTTTTAAACCAGAAAGTTGAAAGGGATGGAACAACTGCCCAAACAGCCAATAAACTACAATTTCTAGGCCAGAAACCACTCCTCTTGTGGTAAATAGGCTACCTAGTGCTTACTACTCCCACTGATAAGCTAGAAGGCTTCCCTCCAACACAAAAAGGCTTGGGGGGGGGCTCAGAAGCTTACAAACAGTCCTGGATACAGCAAATCTGTATCTGGACTAGACTAGTTACAGGAAAGGTGAGAAACAAGCTTAGAACTTTTTTTTACAGAAAAGCAGCTAAAACAACAGCAAAAACAATTCAAATGCAGTGCAAGCTATCACAATTGAGTGTGTAACGATATTAAAGCAAACACAGTTTAAATAAATGCAATTAAATTTAAAGAAAGACTAAAAACAAGTGCAGAAAGCAGTAAATTAGGAAAAAAATCAAAACAGAGGCACTTAGAGTATCTCTTTCTCCTTCCTGATGCTCTTGCAGTCTGCAGGAAGCCAAAACTGGATCCATGGAGCTTAAACAAGCACAAGCCCACCAAATGTGGGCTTTTAAACCAGAAAGTTGAAAGGGATGGAAAAACTGCCCGTGCCCAAATGGCCAATAAACATGATGGTGAAAAGGAAGGGAATGATCAAAATAAGTTGCTACATCTTTGACATTTTCATTTTTTTCTAGTGGTATGTTATTTATACAGTATGATGTGGGGAAGGGCTTTCTACCAAAACTGATGAAACTACACTTTTTAGCATTTAGTTTGGGCCCATTTTTAGTACTCAAAGAGTTTACTAAGGAGAGTTCATTCTGGAGGGTCTGAGTGTCAGAAGGTAGTTTAACAATAATCCTGAGAATGCGGTTGTCTGCAACCTTTGCTAGTCAGAGGTCTTGGCTCTGTTTGGAAAACTGAGAAGTAAACATCAAAAGGGAGGGGTCCCAGCACTGAGCACTGTGGGGCACCACTGATCAATTTCATGCTTTCTGATGAGGCACCAGCAACTCACACTGTGTTGGTTCTTTTAGCCTGTTTGCTCTCCATCTTACCACATACAGGTGACTGTTTAAAGCATTTATATCACGTATATTTTGCATGATGTCAGCATAGGGTATAGTGGCAAACTCCTAGCCCAGGTCAAAATATGCTTTGTTTACCACATGGGCACCATCTACAGCCTCTGTAACCCTTTCAAATAAGTTTACCAGGTTCAGTAGACAGTATCTACCTTTCAGAAAGTTAATTTATGGGTCAGGTCTAATAAGATCCTTGAAATCATAGTTTATGAGGTCAAATATATTACATTCCAAACTATTTCAGAGGTGGCTTGTAAGGAAAGTGAGAGGGAAGGATAAGCAGCTGCCATGTGGAGTGAGGATGTATATTCCAAATTTTCAACGCATGAAAGAAATACATTGCATCAAAAAATTTATAACTGGACCTCAAGATGGTGGTCCATTAAATCCAGGTAGAGCTTTAGCCATACAGAAAAAAACAAACACATTTAAAACAATCACTTGTGGTAAAAAAAAAAATTAAATCAAGGCTTTGTGATTTTTATTATTCTGCTGTGGACTCCATGAATATTTAATGCTACAACAGGCCACTACCATTTGAATCATGCTAGAGTACCTGTATCACCTTTAACTCTGCTGTAGGCCCCAGAGTGGAAGAGTCAACTGGAGACCACATTAGTTATTTATTTATTTACTGAAATTTGACTACCGGGAAAGTCCAGCTGGGTAGAAGCCCATTTTCAGTGGAGGCCCAGGGAGAAAAGTTCCAAATTATTACAACACATTTTAAGAACAATAATTTTACAATCTCCAAAAATAAAACAAAAACATCTGCAGGTTAAATAATTATAGCAAATTAGACATAATATAAAAACATTGGTTAAGATTTGATACAAGTTCTATGACAATCTTTTAATATTTAAGAAATTTTAGAGAAATTAAAGTTAAGTTAGTCTAATACAAATAGGAATTGCAATATGAAGTGAGGGAAAACAGGGTTATGGCATATATACAGAGAAAGTCAGGGAAGAGAATTTGATAGCAGTAAGGAAGTAAGTGAAGAAGGGAGAGTAAGGAGGTATAAGAAATGAAAAGGTACTTGTTCACATTTAAGGATATAGTTTATCCTGGGACTGAACAAGAACAGAGCCAAATTTTAGCTAGGAAGACTTTCAGAGTGGTTTTGAAAGATGGTAGGAAGGATATTGACCTGATGGATACAGGTAAGGAGTTCCAGGCCTTAGCAACCTTGTACAAGTACAGAATCAGTCTTATTGGAGGCCCCATGATCATTAATCCCAATGGATCTCTGGGATCCCTGCTACTCTATTCTATCCCCCCCCAACCCAACTCTTTTAAATCTCAAGTAGACCTTGGCTTGATTAATTCTGCCTTCATCCTCTTCTACAGCTCTCTTATTCATGCAGGACTGAACACAATCAGGAAGTCAAAAAGTGGGGTGTCCTGATCCTAATAACAATGAGCTTGTCAAAAACCCTCAGAGCCCTAAAGGCAATCATGGTAGGAAATTGCCCTTCTAAGGCCCTAACAGTATTTTTTTAGCTAGCAGAGTAGAGAAGATTCACAGAGCACTATGTAAACTAAGCTTGTAGTAGAGGCAGAATAGAGTGAAGGCTATAGAATGAAACAGGACTTAAGTTTTTAATAGGCTGATACAATTACATTTTGGCTTTCCTACTAGTGGCTGAGGGAAAAGTGGATAGGGGTGCCATTTGTCAAGCATGCTAGAGGACTGGAGGAGTTGTACCTTATTAATTATAATTTCTGTTACAGCTCTCCTGGCATTTTGTAGCTGTCTCTTTTTTCCACGGTTATGCAATTGAGTAATAAAGAGATGAAGTACCCCATATGGGGACCAGGAGGGCTTACACATTCCAAAATTTAAAAAAATATATATTGTGTTTTATAGCTAGATAAAGCTGTGATCAGGTTCATCCACATATAGCTTTGACCAGATGTAATGTGACAATTCAGTGTGGGACCTTAAATTTTAACATGACAAATGAAATATGACACAGCCTATGTGCCTGCATCTTTTGGGACAGCATTTAAAGTGTCAGATGTAAAATTAGAGCTCCACGTCTTTTAAAAATGCAGTGATACTTGTTGGGGGGGGGGGGGGGGACTGTCATGTGAAAACCATATCAGATTAGGAGTTTGCCAATCCTGCCTCTGTACCCTTTTCCCATCAAAGTAGGTGCATTCACAAGCTGCATGCCTGAAACTAATTACAAAGGGACTATAACATACTTCTGTATTGTGCCTTTGGCAACAAGCATTATTTCATTTTCACACAAAATGGATTCAGAATGCAGTACCAAGTTAGGAGGTGAAATGTTTTAGTTTAGTTCATTGAACTTAAGCTTTTAAATGACTGGAATCCTGCAGAATGATTATTCTTTAAATGCTGAATCTAGCCACACTGCAGCACATTTTGTTTTGCTCCTGTATTTTGTTTTTAGATTACTATTTCTTTTCACCTGAATGGTGTCTTCTATTTGAATCTGCAACCATGTAACATTAATTTTTTTTCTAACCTGTGAACTCAAGCTACCTCATACGAAAAATACATGAAACAGCAAACACTGCAAACAGCATAAATAAAAAGAAACTCTCAAACCTCAGTGTAAAATGTGCACAGACTGCTGTCAGCTGTGTAGTTTTAAGTTACAGACCTGGAGAAACTGTTCCTCAAGACCATCTAATTGCTAGTCAGATTTTGTTCAGGTTTGCAATGTGGTCTAGTCAACTTCCTGATACTAATTTTATATTTTCCATGAATGACAGGGTGTGGTGTGGCATATGATTAAGTAATGTTCTATCCCTGTAGTGGTACCAAAACCCAAGCATTACTGACCACACAAGACGTTTTTGTTATACCCCACCCTGGAGTGTACTATTCCTGTTATGAAATGGCAAGCAA